>NC_081419.1:71167603-71340630 GCF_949786415.1 Peromyscus eremicus
ATAGAGTCTGTGAGCTCCCATGAGTTCAAGTCAGCTGTGAATGTGGGTCCCTCCCCCACCTTGGCCCTCTGCATGTGTGTGACTGCTGGGTAGCTTAGTCTCTTTGTAAGGCTCCTAGCAGAGAGTTCAGGACCTGTCCCTAGTGCTGCTGGATAACCTTGCCCAGCCTTGATGCTGGTGAGGGGGGCATGCTTGGTCCTGGTTCAACTTGATATGCTATGCTTTGTACAAGCCCATGGGAGATCTGCCCCTTTCTAAATGGAGACAGAGGAGGAGTGGATGGGAAGTGGGTAGGGAGGGGCAACCAGGAGAAGAGGAGAGAGAAGAAACTGTGGTCAGTATGTAAAATAAATTGAAAAAAAATGTTATTTAAGTAAAATTTTTAAAAATGGATTGATTTACTGATCAGTTTAATCAACCTATTTAATCAACCCAGCAAGAAATAATGTCTGTATTACCAGACTGTTGCTCTAACTCATACTAAAACCTTTCCTATTTGTATTGGGCATTTTATTTTGAGGGTATAAGGTCCTTAAACCTCTTTGTTATGATAATACATGTTTGTGGTGTGTGTGTGTGTGTGTGTGTGTGTGAGTGTGTGTGTGTGTTTACTATATGTTAAATACTGTCTGAGAATGTTTGGTGTGTTGCACTGTTTTAATGTCCACATTGACTCTATGAGGCAGGCATAATTACTTTTCAGCCATAATGAAGAGCTATTGAGACATAGGAAAATTAAATAATTCGCTAATCCTGTCTTATCTCCAAGAGGTTAAGCAGTAGGGAAAGGATTCACACTCAAGAAATTCAACTTCAGACTATTATTTGATTATTCACTTAAACTGGTTGTGTGTGTGTGTGTGTGTGTGTGTGTGTGTGTGTGTGTGTGTGTGATCTGCCTTCGTGTTTCCAGGAGGAGGCATTTGTAAATCATCCAGTTTGGGTATGATAACTGCTTGTTTCCAAAACAAACATGGATATTTGTTCTTACTTGCCTAATTTATACACACACACACACACACACACACACACACACACACACACACACACGTTCTCTTACACACACAGTTATGCAGCTGCACAATTGTCTTCTAACTTTAAATTTTCAATTTTTTTTGAGAATTTCATACATGAGTACACTACAATTAGTTTACACATGATTTTTACTCCTGTAAATCCTCATGTCTCTTCCCTACTTCTTCTCAAACTTCTTTTTAATTATTACTGCTGTGAACATGCGCATATACATGTATTACCTATTGAATCCATTTAGTCATGCTCATATATACATGTGTTTATGGCTGACTACTTGAAATAAGCTAATATCAGGGGCTTGTTCCTAGAAAAACAAATAATTTCCCACATCAGCAGTCATTGAATAAACCTGACCAAAGAGGTGAAAAACTTCTACAGTGTAAACTTCAAATCCCTGAAGAGGAAATTGAAGAAGACATCAGAACATGGAAAGATCTTCTAAGCTCCTGGATTTGTAAAATTAATATATTGAAAATCACTACCCTCCCAATTGCAATTTGCAAATTCAGTGTGATCTCAATGAAAACTTGCATGGCACTGTACACAGAAATAGTCAAGGCAATCTTGAATGAAGAGATTAATGCTGGCTTGATTGCCAGACCAGGTTTCAATCTATATTACAGAGCTATAATAATTAAAACACCATGGAACTGACATAAAAGCAGATACAGAGGTCAATGAAACAAAGAAATCTCTAGCATGAATGCACATAATAACATTCATCTGATATTGACAAAGATGACAAAATTATCAATTGTAAAAAAAAATGTCTTCATCAAACGATGCTGGGAAAACTAAATGTCCACATATAGAAGAATGAAATTAGACCCATATCTTTCACCTTGTAAAAAAAACCAGTTCCAGATTGATGAAAAACATCAATATAAAAGCTGAAGTGTGGAAACTGCAGAGATAAACATAGATAGTACCCTATGAGACACAGGTGTAGTGAAGGGCTTTCTCAGCAGGGGTCCATTCCCTCAGGAATTAAGGCCAACAATTTACAAATGTTACCTTATAAAACCACAATTTGGACTATAAAGGAAATAATTGAGTAAAGAGGAAGCTCATGTAGTGGGGGAGGTTCTTTGCCAGCTATATGCCAGATAGAAAATTGATATCCAGAATATCAAAACTCAAAACACAATCAAGAAAATAAGTGGCCCGATAAACCTATGTCTGTAGCCAGAATGTTTCTGTGGTCCTGCAGCCATTTATAAAATAATCACTCAGAGGCTTATATTAATTACGAACTGTATAGCCATTAGCTCAGGCTTATTACTGACTAACTCTTACACTTAAATTAACCCATAATTCTTATCTGGGTTTAGCCACATGGCTTGGTACCTTTTCTCAGTTCTGCCTTGTCATCTTGCTTCCTCTGTGTCTGGCTGGTGACTTCTGATTCTTCCCTTCCTCTTCCGGTCTCTCTGCCTGGATTTTCTACCTCTCTCTAAGCTACCTTGCCATAGACCAATGCAGCTTTATTTGTCAACCAATCAGAACAACATATACTCACAGCATACAGAAAGACACCTCCCAGCATATGTCTTTTGTCATTTTGAAGATACTAATATTTAAAGTTACTATTGAAAGGCATATGTTGATAGCTGCCATTTTGATGCATTTTTGCCCTTTGCACTTTTGCTTATATTCTGTATTTCAGTAATGATAGATTCATGTATTTTCTTTCCATACTCTTTTGATTCTGGTTATCTCTCTTTTTAGTCTGATATATCATTTCCAGTGTTTTTTTTTTTTTTTTGGTTTTTCGAGACAGGGTTTCTCTGTGTAGCTTTGCACTTTTCCTGGAACTCACTTGGTAGCCCAGGCTGGCCTCGAACTCACAGAGATCCGCCTGCCTCTGCCATTTCCAGTGTTTCTTTTAGGGCTGGTTTAATGGACATGAATTATTTTAACTTAATTTGTATCATGGAATTTTTTTCTTTCAACTAAGGCAGATAATTTTGCTGGGTAAAGAAGTCCCAGTTGTCATCTTCAGTCTTTAGAGGTTGGATTACAATGCTTCAGACTTTTCTGGCCTTAAATATTTTTATTAAAAACTCGGCTTTTGTAACTAAGGAGTACTGAGAATGGGAGAAAATAATCTTCCCCAGGGAAGAGCTCCCTATTTGTTATTCAATATCAGATGCTCAGCCCTGAAATCATATACATACAAGTAACATTATATATATATATATTATATATAATATATATATAGTATGCATGTATGTATCTATCAACCTGTCTATCTATCATCTATATATCTAGATGCAACAATTTTTAAGAAAAGAAGCCAGAGGGAATGAATTTGTGAGTAAGTAAATGGGAAGGTGCATGGAAGGGTTGCAGGGAGGAAAGGAGAAAATGATGTAACTATGTTTTGATTTCAAAATAAAATAAAAAATAAATTAATAATTAAAAAAAGAAATTAGCTATTATTCTAATGGGTTTTCCTTTAGATGTGAGGACAGTGAGGTTAGGGGTTTTGGGAAACTTATTCAGGTAGTATGTGTTGCAGGACTCGAGCTGGGCCTGGGTGTATGATGGTGACAACAATTTTTTTTTTTTAATTTTGAAAAGATAAACCACACATGTGAGCAATAAATTATATATATCTGGGCTTGTTTTATCCTTTGGAACAGAACCGCTTAAAGATTCTGATTGACATTCATCTAGGAGCACAGGAGTGGAGATTCTACTCAAGGCCACCATTTATTAACTCTGTGTGTCCTTGGTTGAGTCTCCTAAAGTTCCTGCACTTCAATTACCTTTTTCTTATGGAAAATTAATTCTACTCACTGATAGTCATTGAAGAGACTCAGCTGCCTGTGAGTGCTGAGGACCTTTGCAAAGGAATGGTCCTGCTGATAGAGAATTTGTCTTCAGTTCTCTACATCATCTCTTCATCTCCCCTTGAAAAATGAGTGTTCCCTTGGTCTCCCTTCCCTGCCAATACTCTAGAGTTTAAGTAAATAAACTAAGTTTCTCACAAAGCAACTTCATCAAAGCAGGAAGAAATATGTATTTGAAAGTGGAGAAAAATGAGGCCAAGGATTTGCACAGGGGAATCAGAGCTCGAAGCAGTTCCACCTCATAGTCTAAATCCATTTTCTTTAGATTAGAGGGTCACTCTATCCTCCCTCTGTGTTTTCCCCTTCATTTCATTACTATAGCATTTTCACTTCAATCCAAAGCTATAGAAGGAAAAAAAAAGAAAACAAAAATTAATTTAAATCTCAATTCAATCAGGCCTTTTCCCATCAGTTTTCAAGTTCCTTGTTCTATGTTTATATAAGAAGATTACAAATTGACAAAAGAATAACCTTCTGTTGGTCTCTGTTGTTTTCAAACACATGATGTTCACTATTCAATATAATTTAAGGTAGGTCAAGTAGATGAGTCATTTCTCTTTTACAGATAAGGAAATGGGCTGAGAAAAAAGCCTTTGAATGATAAACCACTGGCTTAAGGTTTGAAGATGCTTAAGGGAATGGAAGAGTGAAAAAATGTCTTGATGATACTTCAGAATGCAGTTTCTTTTTCCTTGTCAAAAATCACTGATCAGAACTATTCAATAGCTTCCAAACTTCAACTAGGAACATGAGAGCACATGAAGCTCACCTGTGTTTTTCTCATAGCAGAATGCATCATACTCACTTTGTACACTGTTGAGGATGTCATGGCGAATTTGGAAGATTTTCTACTTGGTAGGTGTTAGGTGTGAGCCCTAAACACTTGCTGAAAATGGCCCCAGAAAAGAAGAAATGCTGTAGAAATCGGGATGTTTTCAGGACTTCCACTTTGTGATAAGTAACCTTCACCCATGCATTTGAATACTTTCATGTATTATGCTTATAAATACCATACACAACTGCTATTGATACTAAATTGTTTTTTTCATTTGCTCTGTGTCTTTTTTTTTTCAGTGTACACTATAGTGACAATGCATCTGGTTTTGGGTTGATCCAGGGAGATTGATTTATAGTGAAAAAACTCACATGAAAGTAAAATATGTACAAAGGAGTGAAAACAATTATTTTTTAATAAATAAGACTTGGTCTTATTCCTCTATTGGAAAATAACCCAAGTATGGCTGGTGAGTATAGATTTATAGTAATGTATACAGAATTAAAACATTTAATGTTAAAACCATTTTGTATGATGTGCTTTTTTGATGGATAGAATATAAATTAATATGGGACTCTTATAAAATCACAGGTCAAATATGTATTTTGTACACATGACCATCATGTATCTATTTCCTCCAGGCTGCAACATTCCCTTTGCAGGGAAGACACAAATTTCTAAAACCCTGAAAGGTACCACTCCCAAGGTTCAGGAAGTCCAGTAAACTTACAAAATTCACAAAGTGCTTCCACAAGGTCAAAGGAGCAGGAAGTAATCTCTGGGTAGGAGACTTTGTTAGGCTGCCAGCAATTTGTTCTAATAACTCATGCAGGAGTGGGATTTAAAATCATATACTTTTCTTTGGGTCATTAATTCTCCACAAAATAACCCCTCAAATCAACCATGTTCCTGTAAGTAACTTCAGTAACCTTATTGGTTTACCAAGCTGAACATGAATGAGAGCATTTTTTGATCTGTAATGGCCAGCCTATCTGAGTGATTAGACAATTATTCATATCTACCCAGGAAAAGTTACAGATCAAAAGTTATAAAATAATAATCTAAATCTCATACTTCTTGGATGCTTAGCCCCTTTAATTTTTTTTTTTTTGATTTTTCAAGACAGGGTTTCTCTGTGTAGTTTTGGTGCCTGTCCTGGATCTCGCTCTATAGACCAGGCTGGCCTCTAACTCACAGAGATCTGCCTGGCTCTGCCTCCTGAGTATTGGGATTAAAGGTGTATGCCACCACTGCCCTGATTTAAAATTTTATTTAACATTATTGCTTGACTTGGTCTGGAAAATTATCTTTCCACTTAAGTTATATCACTGCTATGATGTAACTTGAATTGATTTTATAGTCATTTTTTGATAAATTGTATTTCTTTCCATTTTAAAAACCAAACATTGTAGAGACATCTCATTCTTTCTGTGCAAAAAAAAAGAAATCTTTATAAAGAGCTGGAATCAGTAGAAGTAGCCGATAAATTAGGACCATTTCCAGTTTCTCAACAACTCTAATTGTAGCTCTAGAGGCAGAAAAGAGCACTTATGGTAATGATGAACAATTTAAAGAGACTGGCTTAACCTGAACCAGTATAAACAAGTTAAGTGTTAGGAAGTTCCACTGGATAGATATGCTAGATGATGAATTGAGGGTACATGGTTGCATATACATTGGAATAAAACACTACCATGAGATTCAATCTGGAAAACAGGCTGTGAACAAAGGTAACAATAAGGAAGTGTCATGTCTTTCAGGGGAAACATACTATTTTTAGTTTTCTTCCAGCTACCAGGGTAATGAATTAGATTATAAAAAAAATGGTTCTTTTCATATAGACTAGAAGGGAAGAAGGACATCAAACAATGACATACTCTGACGCATACACATACATGAAAATGCATGCATGAATGTGCTTGTTTGCATGTGTACACACACACACACACACACACACACACACACACACACTGGGGCATTGAGTTTGCTCAGCATGTACAGGCACTTGCTGACAAGCCTTAAAACCTGAGTTCAGTCTCTCATCCCCACATGATGGAAAGGGAGAACTGACTCTTGCAAACTGTTCACTGATCTCCATATACTATACCCACTTGACCAAACTGACATGAAATATTCATCTAGTAATCACAAGATTTAAAATACTATAAAATAGAAATTCAGGATTCCATAGGAAAGTCTTATAGTAGAATCTTATGGTATATAGGAGATTGGATTAAGAAAGTCCTATCTGGATTAATAAAATGATAGTTTCATTTTTTGTAATTATGAATCTTCAATGATCAGCAGGGAAAATGAAAATACCTAAAATACCCTATTGCTTAATGTGTACACAAAGGATCTGAGACACCACCTTCTTGTTTTATGTTTTAATAACAGTAGCATAAACTGATTTCTTGGGCAAACATTTCTGATACTCACTGAATGTTCAGAGTGATAAGGGGTCTTTCTGGGCTTCCAAATTTATGTAAATTTTAGTGCATTTACTCAATGACCCCTGCATGTGATAAATTCCAATATTTTTACCCAGATAGACTTCTCTACTTTTAGGTGCAGGTATGTGCCCTAGACAGGAATATGAGAGACTGAATACTAGTGAATTATATTCAGAAATAGTAAAGTCAAAGAAGACCACACATCAGGATTTGGCTCTCATTCATTTATTCTGCAAACCATCCTTCAAAAATGTACAGCTAGTTTTAAAGTGGGATTCTTGGGAGAGTGATTAAAAAACAATGTTCTCTCTCTTTCCTCCTGGGAAAATGTTACTTGCTGCATAATAGAGGTCTTTAACGTATATTCAGGTGTATGATTTTTCTGTTATCATCATTATTATCATTATTCACATCTTATTAGCTCTTCACCTTGAGCTAATGTGACATTTCAGTGCTATAGAAAATCAATGAGGTGGAAGTTTCCCATGTGACCACAAACAATCCTGTTGATTTAAGTACAAAGGATAAACACCACGTGGACAGTATAGATAAAGAGATGAAAATGCACACACATACATACCATCCATTGTTGAGAATCTTTTAAGTGGTTTTGAAAATTAGTGTTTTTCTGCTGGGAAGAAAAAATTCCCTTATTGAATGACCATAACCTGAACTGAAGCTTGCTTTCTGCATAATTAGCTATGTCCTCACTTCTGATAATGATCCCAAACTTTGGATTTAATTAGACTCTAATTGCTGTTTTAAATTGTCTCCTGACTCAGACTTTGCTTGCTTTGCCATCTCTTTCTATTTTTTCCCCCATTTTCTATTTTCATTCTGGTATTGAGACCATAATACCTAACAAGTTAGTTATAAAACTTTTTAACAAACACTGTGGTCCTAACAAGAAAACATGTTTTCCAGGAGGTTACTTTTAACACTAACTTGATGGTCTACAGAATGACCATTTTCGAGCACATTTGCAGTTTCTTCTGTGAAAAAAAAAATACCCATGATTCCTTGTAGTTAGGTATAGCAATGTGACTGAGTCCTAAACAGTGGAATTGTGGGTAGAAGTGCTGTTAAACCATAAAACCTCTCCCACAATCCTCTACCTTTGTTCTTGACTTTCTGATGCTTGAATGTCATTGTCCAAGTAATTTCAAAAGTCATCTAAATTGTCAGTCTTCTGTGAAGCTGCATCTATTCCTCATGCCCTTACTTAAAAGATTCCCATCTTTGAGTGATCCAAATCTCCTAGCAGATTAAGCTGCAGAGATTCAAGTTTAATTTGTCATAAAATCTAGTGTTATCTCACCCCACATGCTTGGCAATATCTTCCATGAATATTTGCATATGTTGTACCCATGTTTTTCAGAAAAGAGTTGTAAGTTCCGTGTGTGTGTGTGTGTGTGTGTGTGTGTGTGTGTGTGTGTGTGTGGAGAGAGAGAGAGAGAGAGAGAGAGAGAGAGAGAGAGAGAGAGAGAGAGAGGAAGCAAGACGGAGGAAAGAGAGGGAGGGATGGAGGGAGGAGAACAGGGAAAGAGAAAGAAGAGAAGGAAGGAAGAAAGGAAGCGGGGAGGGAAAGAAGAAAGGAGGGAAGGAAGGAGAGAGGGAAGGAAGGGGGAAGGAAGGAAGAAGGAAGAAGACAATCCTGTCTGCAGTACAGGCTGGAGATTCAGGAATGTAGTGAGATCTCAGTTTTGACAGAACTTCCCTTCAAGTTCCTCCTCAAAGAACTGGCTTTCTTCTGTAATCAGATTGGTAACTACCCTAATTGTCATCAGAGATACTCTATCCAGTAACTGATGGAAGCAGATACAGAGATCCACAGCCAAGCACTGGCCTGAGCTCTGGGAGTCTTACTGAAGAAAACGAGGAGGGATTGTAGAAGCCAGGGAAGTCATGACAAGGAAACCCACAGAAACATCTGACCTGAGCTCCTGGGAGTTCATGGTCTCTGGACTGACAGCTGGGAGCTTGCATGGGGCTGAACTAGGCCCTCTGCTTTTGTGTGACAGTTGTGTAGCTTGGTTTCTAGTGTAGCTGATCTCTCCTAGCAGTGAGATCAGGACCTGTCCCTTATTCTTAGTTGGCTTTTGGGAACCTGTTCCCCATAATGGATTATCTTAGTCAGCCTTGATGCAGGGGGAGGAGCTGGGTCCTGCCTCAACTTGATATGTTATGCTTTGTTCAAGCCCATGGGATGCCTACCCCTTTCTGATGAAGACAGAGGAGGAGTGGAAGGGGAAGAGGGTAGAAGGGAATTGAGGGGGGAAAAAAGAGGAGAGGAGGGAAGACAAACTGTGTTTGGTATGTAAAATAAATGAAAGAAGTGTTATTTAAATAAAATAAAATTTTAAAAAGTTCTGAATATTGGCATGTTTTAATTTGTTCCCAAAGTATTTACTACTATAATCTAGAAGTTCTACTTCAACTGGAGGCTCAGGAGATCTAAAAAAGCCATTGTTTTGGAAACAATGAAAACATGGAAAGTAGAAGTCAGAGGTTGTTCTCCATATTCAAACTGGTTTGTGTGGGAGTAAAATGCAGTGTGGGAACTTGGTAAATGAGGAGCTGGATTTTCCACAGTCTGACTCCCATTGTTAACAGATGACGGTGCATTCAAAATAAGTAAGCTAAGCAACCAGCTCTTGGAACTAGGTCAAGAAGCTTTCTAGAACCTGAAATATGAAGAAATCATAAAGCATTTTGGACTTCAGACTCCATTTGTAAGTTGAAAGGCTGGGTTTCCTGATTTCTAAAGTGGGATCAAATATTCTGATCATTTACTTTCAACACTTCTTTATTCTATGATATATGTTTACTGGGGACTGGGTAGAGGTGTGCCATCCTACTGTCTTCTTACTTACTGTAAAGTGTTTAAGATTCCTTTGGCGTTTAGTCATCCCTTAATCATAAACTGGGAATGGTAACAGCTTCTGCTGTTACAAGCAGGAGCCACCTAAGTGCTTGGCAATTTACATTCAATTTCACACTGTCAACACCATAACCCAATCAGACCTGGAATATTAAACCCAAGATGCCGTGTTACACTAATTTTTGATGTCATACAATTAAAATGAGGCAGTGACAGCATTGACAGCCAGGTGTCGTGACACTGGGACACTGATGCTGTCACAAGTGTCTTGTCAGCTTTTACCCTTGGAACCATGTGCAGCACGGTGACTTCAATTTTTATCTATCCATCACAGCTCCCTTTTTGGCTATGCCCACTCCAGCTCCACTTGTCTCATTATTTCACTGCCCATCCCCATGCACATATCTCATCAGTTTTTGTCATCCCTTAATAATGACAGCTGAAATGCTTCCCTTGGCAAGTCGCCTTTCACTTTGGCCTCTTCTCAATGGCCAGTGTGAAGCTTAACACTTGTAATATCAGCAAAAGGGGCAGCACACGGGCAGAAGCTATTCTCCCCTTTCCGGAGACTTTGTAATTGGTTAGGCAATTTAGAGAACAGAAGAGGAGTTGAAATGAAACATGTGCAACACAGTAAAATAGAGAAGCAGAGAGATTGCTTCTGAAGGGTGGTTAAATTGCCTGGGTCAGTGTCCTCCATGGAAAAGCTAATGACATCTTCCCTGAGAAAGGCTGCTTCTTTCTTTGCAATAAAAAAGCTCTCTCGGGACCATAAACAACCCTCTTCTGCCCCACCAGGGTCATCCTTCCTGCGGCCTAGCCTCACCCACTGTAAGATGCTTTCTCTACTAGGGCTCATATACCTGCCATGCTACACAGATGGAATGATGCTCTCATTAACTTCCTGTTAGCAAATGTTCTCACAAATGGACTTCTCAGGCAAGTTCTTTATTACTGCTAAGCCTTTCTACCTCAGAAATCTAGTGCTTTTTCTACTGCAAACTTTTGTTTGCTTTGTGATTTCAGATATAAAAGATTCTAAATAAAATCTAAACTTAAAGTTTTCACAGGCTTTTTATGGAAATTCCCATTTTCCACAAAGTCAGACTAATCTGAGCCTACAGATCACTTCATTGCAAGCCATTAGATATTTTTACCTTTATAGGCAAACACCTCTAAGCATTCTGGAGCATGTCTATTTGTTGCAGAGATCTGTCCTGACTATCACCATCCACCTAGGCCTAGGTGCATCTCACTAAGACTTCCTGTTATGGTTTCAATAACAAATGTCACTTGTAGGTTTACATACTGAAAACTTAGTTCCCATCTGTGGTGCTATCTTTGAGTGTGAGTTTGGGGTAAGGAAGTATCTCACCAGAGGAATAACTTTGAAGGCTCCATACCTACTTTCTGGTCCTTTTTTCTCTACTTATTGTTAGTCATAGTTAGTCTCTCTTCTGACACATACTCCCACCACCACCATGTGTACTTTCAACACAGACCCAGAATTAATGGAGCTAAGGAATCTAGACTGAAATGATTAAAATCATAAGAAGACTAACTAACTAACTAAGTACATGTTATTAATTAAGCCCTTCCTCTCCCTTAAGTTCCAATTATTAGATATTTTTTCACAGAAATGCAAAAATAACTAGTGTAAAAACGTTGGTGCCAGAAGTGGGGACATTATAATAATGACCTAATCATGTGGCTTCTAAATTGTTTGACTAGTTTGCAGAAGCAATTAGAAAATATTGGAGAGGTGGTGTAGAGAATGCTTCAGACATGTATGTATATATTAAAGGTCGAAGTCATAGAATTTCAGATGGGATCAACTACTCCACTGGTAATTATACTAAAATACATGTATGTTAAACATTTAAAAAATCTCATTCATTTCCTAAGTCTGTGGGAGGCTGGTTTTAATGAAATGGTCTAATATTTTTATAGAGGAATTTTCAAGGGAGCACATCACTTAGACATGGATCCATTTAGCATGGATTTTTATGGCTAATTTTAAAAAAAAGTTTAGTGAGATTTGTGATCAAACAGAAAAACACAAAGTTTAGAAAAGGAAATGAAACATGTAGTTTGGCTAGAAAAGATTACAGTTTAACATTGTAGACAAAGAATATGTGGCTACTGAAGAGGTTAGTACCTTACAAAGAATTGACAGTTAATGGTGGCTGGGGCATGGAGGTCCCTTTTTTTTCAATGCTAGAGTCGCTGATAAGCTGCCCCTGTTCTAGTAAGTGACTTCACACCCAAGTTCATGCAACAATCATGATTAAACTCAGCAAGTCTCTTCATCCTTCTGTTTGTTTCTTTGTCTCTGTCTGTCTGTCTTTCTGTGTGTCTGTCCGTCTGTCTGTCTGTCTGTCTCTCTCTCTCTCTCTCTCTCTCTCTCTCTCTCTCTCTCTCTCTCTCTCACACACACACACACACACACACACAGACATAAAAGTAGGAGGGGAACCCTTTGGGAAGAGGAAATGTTTCTGTGGGATAAGGGTGTTGAAAGAAGGTTACTTGAGGTAAAAATGATTAAAATGTGTCACATATGTATATGAAACCATCCAAGAACTGAAAAAGACAAATGTCATTAATAAGAACAAAAAGAATGAGGTGCTGTACATTGGGATAATAAGAAAGATGCCTTGGATCATCTCAGTAAATGAACAGATCTTACTGTCACAGGAGGGCTAAAGGGTCTGAATGAGTAAATTCATTTAAAAAAAAAAAACTCTTGAGAACAGTTAAAGGGGGACTTGTTTGCTGCTTAAATGGGCAACAGACTTTGCATCATCCATGAAATGCTGGCTTTGTAAGTATACAGAATGCAAAAGTTATTCAGTCAATGAAGCTACTATCCAGAAAGTCAAGCAATATGTAGCAAGTCAGTATTATGACACTTGTTTCTATATCTCAAGGTAGTCCTTGAGAGAGCAATGTGTTAACGTGTGAGGATAAAAACTAAGGTAGAGGAGAGCCCCCAGGATGTTCACCATGCAAAGAGAATAGAGTATCTGCTTAAGAAAGCCACAAGACATGAATGGAGCCAGCCCAGGTGTGTGGGCTTATTAGCTACAAACAAGGAGACCATAAAGTCAGGACTTTGTAAGCACATTAGATGTTTCTTCTCAGGACTAGATATTCTGGATGCTGGGAATGAAGCTATGGAATTTAATGTTTGTTCTGGTGGGCTTTAGTCTTGTTTTTGTTGTAATTCTCCTATTTCTTCCTTTTGGAACATGAAATTTTACTCTATGCTACTGTATCTTGGAAGTATGTAGATTTCTTTGTAACTTTATAGACCTGCCAGCCAGGAGTTTGCCTTGATCTCAGAAGAGACTCTGAACTTGAGATTTTGAACAATTTTGGAACTATTTTTTTTAATTTTTTATTATTTTTTTATTTTTATTTTGCAATACAATTCAGTTCTACATATCAGCCACGGATTCCCTTGTTCTCCCCCCTCCCGCCCCCCTCATTTTCTCCCCAGTCCGCCCCGCATTCCCATCTCCTCCAGGGCAAAGCCTTCCCTGCGGACTGAGATCAACCTGGTAGACTCAGTCCAGGTAGGTCCAGTCCCCTCCTCCCAGGCCGAGCCAAGCGATCCTGCATAGGCCCCAGGTTTCAAACAGCCAACTCATGCAATGAGCACAGGACCCGGTCCCACTGCCTGGATGCCTCCCAAACAGATCAAGCCAATCAACTGTCTCACCCATTCAGAGGGCCTGATCCAGTTGGTGACCCCTCAGCCATTGGTTCATAGTTCATGTGCTTCCATTTGTTTGGCTATTTGTCCCTGTGCTTTATCCAACCTTGATCTCAACAATTCTCGCTCATATAAACCCTTCTCATTCTCGCTAATTGGACTCCCAGAGATCCACCCGGGGCCTAGCCATGGATCTCTGCATCCAGATCCCTCAGTAGTTAAATGAGGTTTCTAGCACGACAATTAGGGTGTTTGGTCATCCCACCACTAGAGTAGGTCAGTTCGGGCTGTATCTCGACCATTGCCAGCAGTCTGTTGTGGGGATATCTTTAAGGCTGGGGAGAAGATGTAATGAAACCACTGTGCATTATGAGAAGAAATTGATCCAGTTTGATGACCAGGATGGAATACATGGTTTAGGGACATGTGTTTGGGTACAAAGGTGAAAATGGGTGGGCTTGCAATGATTAATTTTGACTGTCAGTTTGATTTAATTAATAAAGGCTTAGAAGATGAGTAATATTAGTGATGGGTGTATTTGTTTCAATAGGTGATTATGTCTTGAGAGATCTGACACCATGAATCATTTAAGCTATCAATAAGTCCAAAATCTGAATTGATTACTAAACGGTGGCATGACTTCCTGCCTGGTTAGAAGCCATAAATCATGAGGGATGCTTTGAGGAATTATGTTTTTCAATGACCCTATCTTATAATTGCTCTACCCTACTTCCTGTCTGCTGTAAGATGAGAATATATTCCATCTGATTGATGTTCTGTCCAAGGACCTTCAGCCAAATGACCATGAAGTGAACCCTGAGATTATGAGCCAAATGAATGATAAACTTTTACATCATGGTCTTGGGTAATTTGGTAACATCTACTAAAATCAATTGATATAGTTGCACATCTTAACTTAAAAACACCTTAGCCGGGCGGTGGTGGCGCACGCCTTTAATCCCAGCACTCGGGAGGCAGAGCCAGGCGGATCTCTGTGAGTTCGAGGCCAGCCTGGGCTACCAAGTGAGTCCCAGGAAAGGCGCAAAGCTACACAGAGAAACCCTGTCTCGAAAAACCAAAAAAAAAAAAAAAAAAAAAAAACACCTTAAATTTGTTTTCCTAAGAAAATTATTCACTCTGTTATCATTTGGATATACTATACTCTTTCGAATCATCATAACTTTAAGTCATTTTAACTATAAAATAATTAAATATATTAGAAAAAAGAGCCAGAAGAAAGAAATACTGCTGGACACTTTCATGAGTCCTTGAGTTCAGCAAACCACAGGAATATTGTGAACAATGTGAAAATGAAGTCTTATGAACATCTCACAAGAGGGATGGCTTACATCTCGAATATTGAGTGATTGCCACCTCACTTTAACCCTCAGAAATATATTGTTTATTAGTCAATTCTTCAGTTTAATATTTATCAGGAATATTGATATCTAAAGACACACAATCTCAACTTTCACTTATACAATCAGTTTCACTGCTCTAATTAGACTCTGCAGGCTTGCTGCTTATTTGCATTTGGCTGATTTGTTGAATAATCATGACACTTGGTCCTTTATCTTTTTTTTTACTTTCTTTGCTATCGTGAGAAAGAAATAGGAAATTCAATACTCTCTATTATGTTTAAAAAAACTTAAAAAGCAGACTATAAAAACAAGTTCCCCAATCTCTTTTGGATAGGCCTTGAATGATGATGCAGTAGCTTGAGGAGTCATATACATTTGAGAGATGAAGTGACATCAAGATTTATTCACTACTGCATCTTCTTTCTTGTGAATTACATCATTCTTTGAATCTTTTTATGGCATGATTGCAAATAATTTATGCTCAATGGGGTAATGATAAAATGGTCACTAGAAAAATGAGATAGTAAAATGTATCCAGATAGGAAAAATAAGCATCATTGGAATCTAACACTATACCTTAGATTTATCAGCATCCAGTGGATCCATAGCACCATTTCAAGATTATATGAGCTTATTCATTTACTCTCTTTTCTCCTTAGATTACTTCAAAGAATCTATGGTTTGAATAAATTCCTGGATAAGCAATATTGTCTCAGTCTTTATGCCTGTGTTAATATAACTGCATTTTCTATGGGGAGACTTGACAGAGAGAAGAGAAGATTGAGTTTACTGGACTCCAGTGTCCAGAAAAAGGCTTTTTCATAGACTGTACATTTGCATTCATATCAAAAGAACTCATTCTGAACCCTGATATTAAATTGTCTGTTTGAAACTCTCCCATCAAATGCCTTTCAAGAAACATAACTTCCTTTTTTATTCGAATGATTGATCAAAAGCTCAGGATTCCCTTTTTTTTTCTATTTAAATGGTTAGATCTAAGTTTCATAGTGGCCATGAGGTATTAATTAGGGAAAGCAATTATTTATTTTTCTTTATTAAAATGTATATATGTTTCTGAAAATTTCATTGATGACTAGAGATTTTAGGAATTTTTATATATGAATAAAAGAGGTAGAGTTTAATTCGTTAGAGTAGCTATTCTATATTGGTTTTTTGTTTAATGGAATGAACTGATTGACAGCAAGTGAATTGTCTCTAGCCTAACAGTCAGGATGGACCTATTGAAATAAGAGACCTTAGCAAATTGGATATAAGGTCAAATGCAAGATTAAAATGAATTGCAGTCACATCTAACATATAAAGGATACTCATATTGGACCAGGAATTGTGTAGCTGAAAGTTTTCTTTGATCCCACCAGGCCCTACGGTCATGCTGCCACTCATAAAATAATCACTTAGAAGCTTATATTAATTACCAATTGCATGGCATATGGCAGGCTTCTTGTTAGCTACCTCTTACAAGTTAACTCATTTCTATTAATCTATATTTATTTTGCCAGATGGCTGTGGATTTACTGGTCTTCTGGCATCTTGCTTCCCTTTGGTGGCAGCTAGCTTCTCCCTCCATACTCTGCCTTTCTCTTTCCTGTCTCTCTCCATGGATTTCCTGCCTGCCTCTAAGCTGCTTGCCATAGGCCAAAGCATCTTATTTATTAATCAATGGGAAAAACACATGTTCACAGCATACAGAAAGATATTCCTCAGCACTTCCCCTTTTCTGTCTAATCAAAAAGGAAGGATTTAACTTTAACATAGTAAAATTACATATAATAGAACAATTATCAATCAGGAGTTACAGTTATAATATCTCATCTATTTGTATATTTGACAAAATTAAAGAAAATATTTTATCATTTATCCTATATTTGTGAGTCTAAGGTTTCATATCTAATTTATCTTTTATCATGACTAAGGAAAACTATAACTATCTAGTCTCCAACTACATCAAAGACCTCAGAAGGATATAATATTACCTAAGTAAACAGAAAGTACATTGTAAGCAACTTCCAAAACTCTGGAAATTACAGAGACAGGTGGCTGCCTGGACAGTCACCCAAAGATCCTCTGTAACATTGGGGCATCCATCATCAGCCTATAGGCCTAGAGTCTCTCAGTTGCTTTTCCCTGTATTCTGCAGAATGTCTGGCAATCTCCTCTGTGAAGCAGGAACCTGAAGGACCATCTTACCTTGTTTTGGCAAAATTTAGTGGTCATTTTTCGTAGGTCCTGCATGTCCAGTTGATACAACATTTTGTCAAGTAGTCTAGGCAAGAGCAGTTTCTTGTCCAAAGGGTTAACTTTTGCATAAGGAAAGCGAACTCCATATGGAGTTTCTTCAATGCCATTTATCTTCTTTGAAGTAAACTGTTGCTGCCAGGAACAGACTTGTCTCACTTTCCAGAAAGTCTAAGTTTTTAAAACATTTTAAATGCTATATTTTATAGGTCTTTGATGTGTTTGAAGATTACCTACACAATTGAAATATATCTGTGTGTATATATATAGAAAACTTAACTAACATGATTATAAGTTGGATTATCATAGATGACTAATTATTAATCTTTATTTTTTAATTATACATTAAAATTTCAAATGAGCTGTACAAACATAATACCTAAAACAAGAGTAGAAATATACATACAGTATAATAAAATTAATTTTAAATTTGTATCAATTATCTAAAATCCATAACAATGCAAAACATTTCAAACAAGTTGTTCTTTAAAAGTAGATTAAATAATCTACCCTTTTATCCTATCATATCTATATTACCCCTTTTCTTTTTTAAAAAGAGATAGTATTTATAAACAACCATCTTTAAATAAAAATAAACATTTATGTACAATATTTTGGGAATTTGGGCATAACTTCTCATACAACTTCCTGCTGATTAGGGGCACTGGGAATCTTATGGGGATCCTGAGAAAATTAGGAATTGTGGTCAAGTCCTAACTGGAGTAGTCTATGAGGCTGCATTATATGAGCCAGTTGCCTTGCAGCTGATTTTGGATGTTAGATCATCTTGGCTGTGATGTCATCAGAAACCTTTCAGAGGGTCTTCCTTGGTCAAACCATATTAACCTGGAAGCAATCCACAGGTTCTCATCTTCTGTGGAAACAAAAGCAAAACTGCTTTTCCAAAGCAAAGTGTCCTTAGATACAAATTTTAAAGTCAACAGCCTTTAAAATATATATATATATATATATATATATATATATATACATATATATGTATATATACACACACACACACACACACACATATATATATATATATATATATATATATATATATATATATATATATAACTCAGCAGCCTTTACAATCAAATGTCTTTCTGCAGTTAAAAATCCCAAAGACAATATAATCCAGTTTCTTTGTGTGATTTCCATTTTTATGTGGCTTATTTTTTACATTACTTTTACTGTCCCTTTAAAGTCTTTATTTTTAAAATTATTGATTTCTTTATATAACTGCATATATTCCTTTTTCTCTCTCTTCAAAGTCTACATACACTTTTACACACACTGAACCATTTAGAGTTTTATTCCATCTGAATCTGTCTTATTTTGAATCTATGATCCTTCTTTTACCAGGAGAGATTTTAAACTGTTAAACTGCATGGCTCGGACCAACATAGCACCCTTCGCTGCTGACTCTGCCCATATCAGCTTTTCAACATGGCAGAGGTACCCAGGAGAGTCATGGGGTCCCTGCTGCCATCAGGTAATGTGCAACTGGTCCATAAACCCTTTTTGTCTGTATGAGTAAAGGCTAAATCCACCAAGCAGTGTCCTGCACAGCTTGAAGACACCTCTGTGTATTGAGGAGGCAATCTACCATGCTGTAGGACAAGCCCACATGCCACACACCCATCATGGTCAGGGGACAAATCATTGTACAGTAGCCTGTCATGAGTGACATGAAGTAGGAAGGTGCTCTTAGCTACATTCATAATCTCTACTTGAGCTCTCTCAGGTTTTAGGCAGGAAACTCTTGCCACCATGTCTGAGCTACCTTTGTAGTTGAAATGTTTCTCAGGTCCTGCCCAGCCCCTTGCAGTCCCACAGCTGCTCAGACCCAAGTAAACACACAGAGGCTTCTATTATTTACAAACTGTATGATCTATGGGTAGGCTTCTTGCTAGCTAGCTCTTATAAGTTAACCCATTTATATTAATCTGTATTTTGCAACATGGCTGTGGCTTTACTGGTCTGCTGACATCTTGCTTCTCCTTTGGTGGCTGCTGGCTTCTCCCTCCATACTCTGTCTTTCTCTTTCCTGTCTCTCTCCTTGGATTTCCTACCTGCCTCTAAGCTGCCTTGCCATAGGCCAAAGCAGATTATTTATTCACCAATGGAAACAGCATATATTCACAGTGTACAGAAAAATATCCCCCAGCAGAATTACTTCTGAGATAATCATGGAACAGAAACCTCTTTTCTTAATGGGTAGCTTCCTACTGGAGAAATTTGACATTTATGAAAGTAAAATTGCAATAATGTGAGAGTGGTTGATATTTGAACAAACTATATAACACCTTAATATTTAAATAAATAAACTTACGTCAATCAAGCATAGTTCAGAAAGGAGTTTGTATTTATGTGGGGAACACTGAGCACAGGAATGCATTTGATGAGAGGCTCAAAACAATTATACACATATAGTCAGTGGAGGGACAAAATGTGTTGAAATACACCATGGATTTGAGGAGCAGGGTGAGACCTCTGGGATGTATATAGCATGAGATATGTATAACAGGGACTACTGGGTTTAGTGCATCTGGTTCTGTATCCATGTCCATATGCCAAATGATCTTCACCAGTTGATTTTGGGAAACATGCAGATGACCAAATGAGAGATATTATTCTGTTCTGGGATGGGTACTGGGCAGAGGTCCTTAACAGCGTCCAAATGGCACTCAATCCATTACTTACAAAGAAACTTGGTTACATTCTAGAGTTCCTGCTGTGTCACACACAAAATAAATGTTAGAAGCCATTCTAAAATGTCACTTGTTTTGTACTAATCAGATGCTTAACATAGTAATGCAAAAAGACTTCCTAGGTAAACTCCATGCTTTGTAAAATTTTCATAGGAATCTTGAATAAGCAGAGTCATACCAGGTACCAAATTGCTCACGCAAAACTGTGGGGCTAAAATGGACAGTATAACATAGGAAATATTGCCTCAACAAAACTCATCTTGTAAGTAGAGCAATGAAGATGAAACACTGTTTTTTTTCCCCAGCTCATGGGGTTAGCAACTGTATTTGTAGCAGGAAGGGATGTAGATAAAACTACTGAATGAAGTTTAGGACTTTGAATTTTGGTTGGCTGTAAGAGATTTTCTTTCTGGTCAATGATTTTTGACAACTAGAGATTATGACAACTAGCTGAAGGATAGTATGACCATCTTCTTCATTTTTAGTTGTTGTGAACACTGTTGTCTGATATACCTCAAGTACCCAATTCTTCCCCAATACAATGTTATTGAATGAATAAGAAAATGGTATAGCACATACAGCAATTGTTATACTACATCACATGTTCTATATTTCAATAATCTGGGACAACAAATTATAAGGCCCAATTATGGCTTCTCTCCAACGCAAGATGTAGGCCCCATCCCTCAGTATGATTTTCATGCTTCTGGGAAAGGATAGAATCCCTTTCTTTGGCTGCTTGAATTTAAGCTGGTTTACTTGCTTGCAGTGGGTCCAGCCTTCAGCAGATCAGAGAGACTTGGAACAAGATGCAGAGTCAGTGAGGAAAAAAACCTACAGACGTCTTTTTCTGAGGAACAAAATTTTCTCTTTATTTTATTATTTTTTTTATAAATAGCAGTATGTATTTGGGAACAAGTTTTAAAGTGAATCCAGTAATGTCAATAAGAAGTTGACCACAGATTCCCCTGTTCTCCCTCCTCCTACCTCCCAGCCTTCCCCCCAGTACACCTCCCCATTCCCACCTCCTCCAAGGCAAAGTCTCCTCTGGGGAGTCAGCAGAACCTGGTACATTCAGCTGAGGCAGGTCCAAATCCCTCCTCCCTGCATCAAGCCTGAGCAAAGTGTCTCAGCATAGGCACTAGGTTCCAAAAAGCCATATCATACACTAAGGACAGGTCCCAGTCTCACTGCCTGGGGACACCCTAAACAGTACAAGCTAAACAACTGTCTCACTTATCCAGAGGGCCTAGTCCAGTACTGTGGGGACTCCTTAGCTATGGGATCACAGTTCATGTGTTTCCACTAGTTTGACTGGTTATCTCTGTACTTTTTCCAATCAGTTCTCCATATCTCTTGCTCATATAATCTCTCCTCTCTCTTATTGATTGGACTCCTGGAGCTCTGCCTGGGGTTGGCCGTGGATCTCTGCATCTGTTTCCATCAGTCACTGGATGAGGGTCATATCATGACAGGATCTTCTGCTATCCGATCACCAGAGTATGTCATCTCAGGCATCCTCTACACCATTGCCAGTATTCTATAGTGGGGTCATCTTTGTGGATTCCTAGTGATCTCTCTAGCACTCTGTTTTTTCCTATTCCCATGGTGTCTTCATTTATCATGGTATCCCTTTCACTGTTCTTCCACTCTGTTCCTGATCCAGCCAGGACCTGCCGCTCCCCTAAGCTCTCTTTCCCCTGACCCTTGCCCTCCATTATGCCCCTACTCCCAGTTTGTTCATGTAGATCTCATCCAATTTTCCCTCACTGGGTGAATCCTGTGTCTTTGCTAGGGTCCTTCTTACTAGGTAGCCTCCCTGGAGTTGTGAGTTGCAGTCTGGTTATCATTTGCTCTACATCTAGTATCCACGTATGAGTGAGTACATACCATATTTGTCTTTCTGAGTCTGGGTTACCTCACTTGGGATGATATTTTCTAATTCTATCCATTTGCCTGCAAACCTCCTGATGTCATTGTTTTTCTCTGCTGAGTGGTACTCTCTTGTGTATATATACCACAATTTTTTTATCCATTCTTTAGTTGAATGGCATTTAGGTTGTTCCAGGGTCTGGCTATTAAAAATAATGCTGCCATGAACATAGTTGAGCATGTGTCCTTGTGGTATGATTGAGCATTCCTTGGATATATGCCCAAGAGTGGTATGGCTGGGTCTTGAGGGAGATTGATTCCCAATTTTCTGAGAAAGCACCATACTGATTTCCAAAGTGACTGTACAAGTTTGCATTCCCACCAACAGTGTAGGAGTGTTCCCCTTGCTCTATATCCTCTCCAACATAAGCTGTCTTCAGTGTTTTTGATCTTAGCCATTCTGAAAGTTGTAAGATTGTATCTCAGAGTTATTTTGATTTGCATTTCCCTATGACTAAGGATGGTGAGCAATTCCTTAAATGTCTTTCAGCCATTTGAGATTCTTCTGTTGAGAATTCTCTGTTTAGCTCTATAGCCCACTTTTTAATTGGGCTGTTAAGTTTTTAATGTCTAGTTTCTTGAGTTCTTTGTATATCCTAGATATCAGCCCTCTGTCAGATGTGGGGTTGGTGAAGACCTTTTCCCATTCTGTAGGCTGTCCTTTTGTCTTGTTGACCATATCCTTTGCCCTACAAAAGCTTCTCAGTTTCAAGAGGTCCCATTTATTAATTGTCACTCTCAGTGTCTGTGCTACTGGTGTTATATTTAGGAAGTGATCTCCAGTGCCAATGCATTCAAAACTACTTCCTACTTTCTCTTTTATCAGGTTCAGAGTAACTGGATTTATGTTGAGGTCTTTGATCCACTTGGACTTAAGTTTTGTGCATGGTAACAGATATGGATCTATTTGTAATCTTCTACATGTTGACATTCAGTTATGCCAGTACCATAGATGTTTTCTTTTTTCCATTATACAGTTTTGGATTCTTTGTCAAAAATTAGGTGTTCATACATGTTCAGATTAATGTCAATGTCTTCAGTTTGATTCTATTGGTCCACAGGTTGGTTTTTATGCCAGTAACAAGCTGTTTTTATTACTGTAGCTCTATAATAGAGATTGAAGTCAGAGGTCGTGATGCCT
This sequence comes from Peromyscus eremicus, assembly GCF_949786415.1. NCBI lineage: Eukaryota > Metazoa > Chordata > Mammalia > Rodentia > Cricetidae > Peromyscus > Peromyscus eremicus. The sequence continues at coordinate 71,190,722 of NC_081419.1, forward strand.
CCAGAGGTTGTTTTATTGTACAGGATTCTTTTGGCTATCCTAGGTTTTTTGTTTTTCCATATGAAGTTGAGTATTGTTCTTTCTAGGTCTTTGAAGAATTGTGTTGTGATTTTGATGGGGATTACATTGAATCTGTAGATAGCTTTTGGTAAGATTGCCATTTTTACTATGTTAATCCTACCTTTCCATGAGCATGGGAGATCTTTCCATTTTCTGATATCTTCTTCAATTTCTTTTTTCAGGAACTTAAAATTCTTGTCATACAGGTCCTTTGCTTGCTTAGTTAGAGTTACCCCAAGGTATTTTATATTACTTGTGGCAATTGTAAAGGATGATGTTTCTATGATTTCTTTCTCAGCTCATTTGTCATTTGTATATAGGAGGGTTACTGATTTTTTTAAGTTAATCTTGTATCCTGCCACATTACTGAAGGTGTTTATCAGCTGTAAGTGTTCCTTGGTCAAATTTTTGGAGTCACTTATTTGTACTATCATGTCATCTGCAAATAGTGAAATTTTGACTTCTTTCTTTCCAATCTGTATCCCCTTGATCTCCTTTTGTTGTCTTATTGCTCTATCTAGAACTTCAAGTACTATGCTGAATAAATATATGGAGAGTGGACAGCCTTGTATTGTTACTGATTTTAGTGGAATCACTTTGAGTTTCTCTCAATTTAATTTGATGTTGGCTGTTGGCTTGCTATAAATTGCCTTTATTATGTTTAGGTATGTTCCCTTTATTCCTGATCTCTCCAAGAAGTTTATCATGAAGGGATTTTGGCTTTTGTCAAAGGCCTTTTCAGCATCTAATGAAATGATCATGTGGTTTTTTTTGTTTTTTTTTTTTTCAGGTTGTTTATATGGTGTTTACTCTGACAGACTTTCGTATGTTGAACCAACTTTGCATCTCTGGGATGAAGCCTTCTTGATCATGTTGGATAATTGTTTTAATGTGTTCTTGGAGTCTGTTTGCCAATATTTTGTTGAGTATTCTTGCATTAATGTTCATGATGGAGATTGGTCTGTAATTCTCTTTCTTTGTTGCATCTTTGTTTGGCTTGGGAATCAGAGTAACTGTAGCCTCATAGAAGGAGTTTCCCTCTAATTTTTTATTCTTAATGTTGCTTGTTCTACTCTAACTTTTTTCTGTTCTATTATTCTACCTTGATTTTCCCTTCTGTCTCTTTCCTGATGACTTCGTTCTATACTACTTCCTGATGTCTTCCTTCTCCTGTACTTCTTAATGTTTTCCTTCTACATCTTTCCTGGTGATTTCCTTCTCTTTCTTTATTTTTTCCCTTGCAGGTTATATACTCCAGCAAGATCTTTCAAGCAATATAAAAATTACAAATGTTGTTAAATTATATTTTAAGTGAATGATTACAATAAATACAAGTTAAAACCATGTTTTCCATATCCCTTACATGATTAAACATTTTATGTATGACAGGTGAAAAATAAATTATTCCCAAGAACATTTATTTTTTAGACTTCTCATAGATCAGGAGCCTTTCAGCCATAACCATTTACATAGGCAGTAGTTTGTATAATTGCCAGAAAAACAAATTACTAGTTTTACTTTCCATATTTTAGAGACCAGTCCAATTATCTTAACTAACCATCTAATTCTTTGTTTTCTAGTTACATGAAGTCAATTGTTCAAAGATTTGTTTGAGCTATGATACCCACTGAAACTCATGAACACATTTTCCACTATTAAAAGGAACTTGAGCTAACTCCTGGGACTAAATTGTTTTCCTTAATCACTAACCTAAACTGTATTTTATACAGCTCCTTAAGAGAAACTCATAGGCCCTAACTGTGTGACACTTCCTTGTTCCTATTTTCTATCTTCTGCAGCTCTTCCTTTATCAGGGGCATCACTTTAAACAATACAACATAATAAGATTATTATCCAGGTTCTGGCTATTACAAATAATGCTGCTATGAATATAACTGAGCATGCTGAATCCCCAGGGGAGTCCTTGCCCTGGAGGAGATGGGAACGGGGGGTGGGTGGGCTGGGCAGAGGATAGGGGAATCCATGGCTGATATGTAAAATCAATCAATCAATCGATATATCTATCTATCTCTCTACCTATTCATTTTCTGGACTACGGTTTGATTTCTTAAGAGAACTACTTGAGGGAAATATTATTTTCATTATCCCATTATATATGAAGAATTAAGTTTAGAGAGAGAAAGTAACTGGTCTATATCAGAATGCCAACAGAAAGCAGATGGCATGCACAGATTAGGTTAAATCAAGGATTAGTACAAGGGCTACTTCCAAAGATGTGGAGAGGCAGTCTGTAATATGGAATCTTGTTTCTATCTACAGGTCTGAGAAGCCAAGAAAGATAAACAATAACAACACACACAGTATGGGGTATTGACAGGGTTGCCTGTTTGATTAAATGGCAGTAATTGTTACCGTTGGCACTCACAGGAAGGGAGATGCAGAAAATAAATGACATAGTCTTATTTTCCTTGTCTCTTTTAATTTCTTGCTAATTTTTCTTGGACACATTTATAGAAAAATCTTAAATCATAAAAATATGCCTATGAATAGGATGCCTTTCTCATCTTTACAAAAATCTACCACCCTCTTGGAGAACCTGTTTAGAAATCCACCCATATGGACTTTCTTCTAGGCACACAGTGGGATTGAGAAGTCTGGAGAGGGTTTCCAGAGGAGTGGCAAGTATACATCATGTATGTAACTACTTGGGACTACCTACCAGGCTCCTACAATATTAGAACCGAGTTCTAACTCTCCCACCGATGTTTCACAAGAATAAGTGCCTAAAATCAACTTATGGTACTAAAGTAGTCCCTTGTTCATTAGCAATTTAATTCATCCCAGAGTGGGGCAGGAGTGTGGGGGATGTTTCTGAAGGTGAGAAAAACATCTGATTCACATACACACACACACACACACACACACACCCCTTATCATACTTGCATGTTCAGTGCCTAAAGTAGTAGCCTGGTCCTTCAGGTTAGAGAGTAGTTTCCTTGATGACTGATCATGTTTTGAGTAAGGCGAATGCTAGTTCTTTTCATTCTCATGAAAGAAGAAAGGCAAGTTGTTCTGAGAGCACAGAGATAAGGTTTTGAAACTACTTACTCCCTTCTAAATGGTCGATTTTATTTTACAAAGTGAAAGTTGAAGCAGAGTGAATTTCTACCAAAGGACAACAACTTGGTCATGAAAGCAAACAGAAACCCTGCATTTCTGGTTGGTAGCGTGGACTAGGTGGCTCAAAAGGAAAAGGCCTGGTGTGGGGATCTAGTCCTAACTTCTCTGCTGAGAGATGTGCCACTATCATCCAATGATTTAAACTGTCAATGATTCCATTTTCCCATCTATCAAAATAGCAAAATTCTGTCATTTCTTTTTATCTCAGAGTACAGGATCATATTAGAACAACTTCATAATACGTATATGCCTTGCACATTGAAGAACACAAATCTCTCTTTTTTGTTGTTGTTTGTAAGCTGTTTTCATTTTCAGCAAGTTCAAATATTATGCACACATACAGAGTGGGAGAGAGAGGGAGGGAGGGAAGGAGGGAGGGAGGGAAGGAGAGGGAGAGGGAGGGAAGGAGGGAGGGAGGGAGAGAGAGAGAGAGAGAGAGAGAGAGAGAGAGAGAGAGAGAGAACATCAAACAACCAAACATGTGGCTTGCTTCTTTGAACAAATACTATTCTACTTGACAGATTCCACTCTGAACTCTTTGAACACTGTGCTATGCAGAACAATTGCACAAGCTAGTCACAAAGAGCCTTCACCTTGTACAGAATTCTTTTGTGTCTTCTGCCTAGAAAGCAAAGGCTTTCATTGTATGTAGCCCCGAGAGACCGAACCCAGAGCAAGTCATATTTGATTCACAAAATCCTGGGCTTGAATAATCACTAGGGTCAGGAGGAGCCTGGCCTGGGTTATAAGATTTATAAAATACAAACTTGACTGCCTCTCCTTCATTGCAGTGGACTAAGAACTTCGGTTAGAGAAAATGGATCTAAGGAGGCATGGAAAGGTGTGACGACCTGACGGTATACTGACCTGAATGTGGATGGTCATTAGTGTACCTCTCAGTGTTCACAGGAGGATGAAGGGCACATGGGAGTGAGGAGTAAAGGAAGCAAAGTCATCAAATTGAGGGATTTGGAATCAAATATATTGAGGGAATTATTTATTTTTTAATATTTACTTTTATTTTATGTGTACTAGTTAGCCTTATATGTCTATGCACCAGGTACGGGCTGTACCCTTGGAGGCTAGAGAAAGGTGTTGGATCCCCTGAAACTGGAGTTAAAGATGATGGTGAGCTGCCCAGTGTGTGCTGAGAATTGAACCTGGGTCCTCTGGAAGAGCAGCTAGTGCTATTAATGGCTAAGTCATCTCTTTCAAGTCCCCATTGAAAGATTCTTTGATTTACTTTTACTCTAGCTAAATATGCTGCTTAAAGGGACTTTGAAAAGCCCGAGCACTTGCTTTCTTTTCCAGGCACATACTGCTTCTCTCAGATTGTTGCTTGTTTTTGCCATACCTTGCCCACACTCATGCTAATTACATGGTGTGTGTGTGTGTGTGTGTGAGAGAGAGATGGGATAGTTCATGTTGTTTTCTGGTGTTTGGAAGCTAGATTCTTTTTTTAAATTCAGGAATATTATTATTCATTTTACATACCAATCACAGATTCCCCTCTTCCCTTCTCCCACCTTTCCAACCTCCACGCCCCCCCCCATGCCCATTCCCTTCTACAAAAAGGTAAGCCCTCCAATGTGGAGTCAGCAGAGCCTGGTATATTCAGTAGAGGCAAATCCAAGCCCCCCCCCTCCCCGGCATTAGGGCTGTGCAAGGTGTCCCACTGTACGTGGTGGGCTCCATAAAGCCAGCTCATGAACCTGGGATGGATTCTGATCCTACTGTCAGGGGCCCCCCTTAAGCAGATCAAGCTACACAACTGTCTCACTTATATAGAGGGCCTAGTCCAGTCCCATGGAGGCTCCACAGGTGTTGGTCTAAATTTCATGAGTTTCTACTAGTTTGGTTTGGTTGTCTCTGTAGGTTTCCCCATCATGATCTTGATGCCCCTTTCTCATATAATCCCTCTTGACTCTCTTCGACTGGACTCCTGGAACTCGGCCTCGTGTTTGGCTGTGAATCTGCATCTGCTTTCATAAGTTACTGGAGAAAGGCTCTATGATGACAGTTAGGGTATTCACTGATCTGATTACTGGGGGTAAGTCAGTTCAGACACTTTCCGTACTGTTGCTAGTAGTCTAAGCTGGAGTCATCCTTGTGGATTTCTGGGAACAAAACAATTGGAATAACCTCCTGTCTTCTATCAGACCACCATGGTCTAAAGTTGGATTTCAACAACAACGAAAACTACAGAAAACCTACAATCTCATGGAAACTGAATAATACTCAACTGAATCACCATGGGTTAAGGAAGAAATAAAGAAAGAAATTAAAGACTTCCTAGAGATCAACGAAAATGAAGACACCACATATCCAAACCTATGGGACACTATGAAAGCAGTACTAAGAGGGAAATTCATAGCACTAAACGCCCACATAAATAAGCTGGAGAAATCTCACACTAGTGACTTAACAGCACACCTGAAAGTTCTAGAACAGGAAGAAGCAAAGTCTCCCAGGAAAAATAGATGCCGAGTCTGGTTATCTTATATACTTTGAATATCCATCTATTTTCTAGTAGTTTCAATTTTCTTTTCAGCTGAGTAAGAGCCCATTGGGTATATATGCCACACATGATGGGTAAAAGGGAACAACTAATGTCTGCTGGAAAAAGTAAGGTCTTTTTAGAATCCCTTTACAACTATAGAGTGCATAGATGCCACTAACTTCTAGATGTCTAGACATATACTTGTCTATTTTTCATACTTCTAATGATTTCTGTTTATTAGAGCATGTGATTGTAGTTTTGCTATAATGCTGATTTTCCTTTTCACTATACATTTATTTAAATTAGGTGTCATCATCTGAAGGAAACAAAATTGAGAAAAATGGATGAAGATATTGTTACAGAAGAACTAAAGCTTCCCAGAGGCTGAATGAATCTCAATGCAGGTTAGGATCCCAATGTGATAAGGGCTTTATTGTGTAGAGTGTATGTGTGTGTGTGAGTGTGTGTGCGTGCGTGTGTGTGTGTGTGTGTGTGTGTGTGTGTGTGTGTGTGTGTATCTAAGCCAAGCAAGATCCTGGGTTGCCAAGCCATTCCTATACTTTCCTGCCTCACACATATACCTACGTATGCCTTTAATTTAGTTTAATTTTCTTGTGTGTAAGGGATCTGGCTGTATTTAGATTTTTTATGCAATTCAATTCTCTCTTTATGATTTGAAATAAGTTACACAAAATATAGAAATAAGTGAATATATTTATCATCTGATAAAACTATTTTTAAAATAAATACAATTTTATATTTTTAATTTAAAATTTAATTATAGTATTTATCCTCTTACTTTTCCTTGATATATTATCAATAAAGACTTGGAGTAAGATATTGGAGTGGAAACCTGATAGATCAAAGAAGTGACAGAGGAGTGACCAGCTAACCTTCTCTCCCCACTTCCTAGGTTGAAGAGACCATGAAATCTCCAAGTCTTTCCCTATCCCTTCCTGTGTATCTTCTCTATATTCCTGGTTTCTCTAATTCTGGTCAGCTAGTAACTGCCCCCACCCCATTCAAGGTAAACTTTATTAATAGTTTCAGGATGTCACAGTGCAATCAAATATCCTGCAATGTGACTTAGTATGCGTGTCCACAAACGAGTTCACACTTTATTAGTCCAGTGCCTCTTGTGTCTGAACTCATTCTAGGATGCATTTGGCTACAAAAGAGGAGTTACAATGGGTTTATAGAGAGCCACAGACAGAAGTGATTGGTGGCTTCCTTTGGAGAAGTCTACGTGAATCTCAATACAGGTTACGCTCTCAATGGTTGGTAAGGGCTTAAGGGCTTTATTGTGCAAGTGTGTATGTGTGTGTGTGTGTGTGTGTGTGTGTGTGTGTGTGTGTTCATGCCAAGCAAGATCCCAGGTTACCAACCTGTCCCTTTACTTTTCTGCCTTGCATACACACACACACACATACACACACACACACACACACACACACACATACACACACACACACACCAACGTATGCCTATAATTTAGTCTAATTTTTCTGTGCGTGTCAGGGGTCAGGCTAGATTTAGATTTTTTAGGCAATTTGATTCCCTTTTATAGCTTGAAAAAAGTTACACAAAACAGAGAAATAAGTAAATGTGTTCATGATCTGACAAAACTTTCTTAAAAAAACAATTTTTTAAAAATTGAAATTTAATTACAGAGTTTATACTCTTCTCTTTCCTCCCTCCAACCACTTCCATGTACCCATCCTCACACTCTCAAATTCACGACATCTTTTTCTTTAATTGTTATTGTTAGATATGTTTAAATGCATAACTAAAATTATGTAAACTGTTGTGTCTGCTTAGTGATGCTTGTATATTTTAAGTGGCTGGCCACTTCAAATTAGATAACAAGTTAGGGGAACTCATTTCTGGGAAAAACTCTTAGTCTTCCTCTCAGACAAAAGTCTTCAGTTGCCTATAGCTCTTCATCTATGGCTTGGACTCCACGAGATTGGCCCCTTTTGCAATAGTGTGTCTGTTGGTGTTGCCATTGTTCAGGACCTGTTGGGGCAACCATACAGTTGAGGAATCATGGATATAGCTTCCCTGTCATTTTCTATGAGACGAGATCTCACAGCAGACTTTCTGGTCCTCTGGCTGTTACAGTAATCTTTCAGGGCCCTCTTTCCCAATATTCACTGAAGCTTAGGCATAGGTACTGTGTTGTAGATGTTTCCATTGGAACTGGGCTTTCTGCAAACATTTGTTCTCTGTATTCTAACCAACTGTGGCTTTCTGTAGTGTTCTACATCTACTTCAAAGAGAAGCTTCTTTCATGAGGAGTGAGCTACAGTTATCTGTGGGTAAAAGGATAAATATTTAGATTGCATTTAGGAATTGGAATGATTTAACAAACTGGCAGTATAAGGTTCTCTAAGATCCATAATTTCACTAGCCCCAGGAAGTTGGGCAGGTTTCTAATACCGGGCTTGATTTCTCTCTCATTGAGTGTATTTTAAATCCAAATTGGTAACTCTTGGTTACCACCAAGATATGAGAGTCACTATTATACCTTTGAGAATATCTTGTCACTCTGGTCATTATTGTAGTTCAGAGGCATACAGCTGAATAGGACTATTTGTTGCTTCCCTCCTTTGGCAGCTTGCATAGCAACCATTCCTGAAAGCTAGTCCCCCAAAAAGGCTTTCAGATGAGATCCTGCTTGAATCCTCCAAATCTTATGTCTCAAGTATGTGGTGTCTTCAGCAATATGAACTTATCTTCAACCTCATGGAGGTAACAAAAGCCCACAACAATAGCCTATAGTATTTTGAAGGTCTGTTGCATTCCCCTGATGAATACTCAAAGATGAAGTTCTCATGCCTAGTACTTTGGTAAAAAAGTTTTTGCACATACAAGGAAGGAATCAATCACATAAAGAAGAAGCCCACAAAGATAAATCTTTACTAGTTATACATTTTACAGAGGATTAATATCTAGAATATATGCAGAAAAACAAAATGCCAAGAAAACAAATGACCCCATTGAAAGGCAGGCTCTGGATATGAACAAAAAGTTCTCAAAAGAAGGAATAAAATCTACCAAGTATTGTTTCAAAAATGCTAATCATCCTTACTAATTAGAAAAAATATAAATCAAAGCAACTCTGAGATTTCATCTGACCCAGTCAGTATCATGAAGATCAAGAAAATAATGGTCAACAGATGCTAAAAGAGTTGTTGGGAAAAGGGAACCATCATCCACTGTTGCTAAAATTTCAAACTGGAACAACCACGAAGGAAATCAGCACAGAGAATTCTCAAAAAGCTAAAAATGAATCTACCATATGACCCAACTATACCATTCCTTGGCATATGCAAAAAGGATTTAGCATCCTACTATATGATACTTAGCCATATTCATTGCTGCTCTATTTACAGTATCTAGGAAATGAAAACAAATGTCTTTCAACCAATGAGTGGATAATAAAAATGCAGTACATCAGGTAATTCAGACCCCAAAAGACAAACATAGCATATTCCTTCTCATCTGTGGATTCTAGATTCCTGTCTTCAGATGTGAATCCATAACAGGGAACAACCACAGAAACCAAGAGAGTAAAAATAACTGTGGGGAGGGGGAGTACTAAAGAGGGGATTAGCCGACCACAGGTGATGTAAACGAGTAAAGAGCAAAATTAGGGTGAATAACTAGGGAGCAAGATCAATACAAAAGGAGAGAGGGGGAGGAGTAGGAAATTACACTAAAGTAATTTGAAAATATTAGCAAGAACTCATTTTTTATTTACCTAGATTTATGTATGATCATGTAATACACACACCTATACATACATATGTGTATACACACACACACACACACACACACACACACACACACACACACACACACACATACAATCTCCTCCACACAAGCCACAGAGTATTTAATGAAGCTTAATTTAAAAACTGAATGACTGGATTCTTTGTCCTACAGGCCATTATTTGATAATTCCTGTTCTGCATGACGGATTTGACCATATTTCAGGATTCTACCTCTGGGGAATTATTTGTCTAGTGTGAGAAATCAAGTCACTGCAGCTCTATTTATTGGCTACACTGCAAAGAAACAGTAAGTAAAGAGACTGATCTTGCAAATAAAGTTGGCCAGATTTTCTTTCATTCCCCCCACCCCCTCTCTGAAACAGAGGCTCACTGTGTAGCCCTGGATGGCTGAGAACTCACTATGTAGACCAGGCTGGCTTCATGTTCACACTGATCTGCCTGCCTTTGCCTCCTGAATGCTGGGAATAATGTCATGACCCACCATTTCTAGCTTTGTCCTACTATTTTAATAGTACTTCCTTTCTTAGAATAGAAGGTCTACCATAAAGTCCTTGAATGATTTTTGAAATCTGCTGTAAGACACAGCTGAGTAGTTAACACTGCTAACACACAAGCAGATAAATGTAAACTTCTGGCATTTCCAGTTGCATGATCGCTGTTTATAATCCTCTCTTCTGTTGAGACTACAGAATGCTGTCCTCTGGACATGTAATGGCAATTGACCTCTTGAACTACCAGCAGCTATGATCACCTGGAAATGATGGACAAAAACTGCGCCTGGTAGCTTTTCATCATTGAAGGAGGAGTGTCAAGAGACTACACCCATCCTCAAGGATTTATAGACAATTAACAGTAGTTATTGGGACACAGAAAGAAGTTTCCTTAAGTAGTATAGTCTTCAATAAGTCACCCAAGTTCCTGTGAGTAATACCTTATCTACACTCCTGTAATTGACTCTAATTAAACTCATTGTTTCATCAAGTTGTATTTGCCTGACAATATTTCTCTGGTCTGTGATTGGTGCCATACCTGTGGTAGACAGACTTTTATTAGTCTCTGAAGTAAAACTTCACAAAACACTGAGATAAAAAGTTAATTCATTAGTCAGTTCCCCACCCCAACAATTAGTCTTGTCTCTCATATGCTCTGTTAAAATACCAGATCCAGGAGAATAGATATGATTGGGGACACCATTCAGTCATTTTCACATGCTTGGTGGCCTTAACCTACCATATTCATTTAATTCTTGTCAGAGGACACCCTGATGAACGGAAAGAGGGAGAGACTGTGGGAAATCCTAACCCTTATTTGAATACTTTAGGATAGCCTTAAGTCTTGCGTGTCCACTTGGCTGCATATTGTTTCAAGCTTTATCAGTTGATTGGCAGAGCAGTTTCAGAGGCTTCCACTGTATTCTGCCAACTCACTTATGAAGCAAGTTGTGAGGTACAAAATTAGAAGATCTGTGGGTCACTTGGGCCCACTGTAACATAGACCTGAGGTCATCTACACATCTGCACTCTAAAAGAGATAACTGAGCTGTTAGCACAGATCTTGTGTTTGTCACTTGCCAGACCAGCTCTGTATCTGACAAATATAACAGGGTAAAGCTGTTCCATTCAATCTGAAGACATTTTATTGAAATCAATAAGAATGCTTGGCTGAGGTATAAGAGAAAATTTAAAATGTATACTTACGGTGATTTTGTAAAAGTCCTCTAGCCAGGAAAGTCATCACTCCTAACAAGCTAGGCTCTAAGCTTCCAAATAGCACAGATCTGGAAGCAGGGTGCAATATCATGATTCCCCATTGCTGTGATGGATATCAAACTTCTATTAACTCTCTCTTGATAGAAACCTAGAAGTTCTGTGTTGCCTACCCATGTTCATCTGGAAGAATATCACAGATTATTAGCTATGGGAACAACCTCTTGAGTCTAGAGAGTCCCTTATTTCCATGCCAACCTTACTGCCCATCACGGTATAATTATATCAGTTTGCCTCAGAAAATTCAGTACCATCATCTTGGCTCTGCTCTCCTGGTAACCTGCTATTGCCACAGACACTAGTATATGCAGATCTATAGCAGCATCTTCTATTCATTCACAGAGGAAAGATGCCATCTCACTTTTCAATGACGCTCTTATCTGGCTCTCTTACTATTGTATTATTAGTACTTTAATAAATTAAGTTATTACTGAACCCTCGTGAGAAACATGATCAGCTGAAAGTTCTTTTGTTTCATATAAAGTATCTATTATTTCTAATAATTTTATTCATTATTTTTACATTTTTAATTAGCATAACAAAATAATGGATTCAATTATGACTGCTCCATTCATATATGACACTGTACTTTGCTCACATTTACCCCCAGCCTCCTCTTTCCCTCTTCCCTCCTCTCACTAGTCCCTTTCATTCCCCCAAATACTCCTGGTTTTCCTTTCATGTGATAAATACATATCACAATGTGTGTATATATTTATGAAGCATTATCTGATGCTCTGACTTATGTGTCTATTAGGTAGTGATCAATTTCAAGGCAATTAAAATGTCCATCACCTGAATGCTTTGTCACTTATTTATGGGTTGTATATTTAAAGTCCTTTTTTTTTCCTAAATATTTTGCGATGTAGCTACATAATGAACTACTGTTAACTATATTCCCTCCACTCCTTTGTTGAACATCAGAACCTGTTTCTCTTATTAAACTACAACAATACACAAATTGACCAATCTACACAGTAAATTTACTGTGATTCTCATTATCTAATCCTTTTTGACATTTAGTTTTAAGTCATCTCTGGCCCTCACATCTTGTTCACTATAGATCACTATCCTATTGAAGTGATACGAGCCATCATTTTTTAATATCTGAATCTGCTCCAGGAGTTATTGCCAAGATAATGTATTATGATCACACTGAGTACTCCTGTATCATTAAACTCCTGTATCCTGCCTTGTATCCCACACCCCATGGACACATAGCTTTAAGACCCAATCACATAAATTTCTTTCTAGCTGTGGTTGCCAGGTACTACAAATACTGTATTCTCTGAGTAAGGAAGGATTTTTACTACCAAATCAAGACTTTAATTCTCTGTTTGGGTTATTCTGAGACCTGGTTCTTGTTATTAGTCTGGGGGCAATGAGGGGAAGAGTAGAGGGCTGCCATGAGTCCAGCATCATTTTATCACACATGGTTTGTAAAAGGGAGGCTATTACATGTTTCTAGTAGGACTTCACTTCAGAGCAGACAATCTGCTACTGCACCGAATTCTGTTTAATACTAATACCCCAGCTTTTAACTTCTGACATGATGCCTTTTGTTTTTCAAAGAGTACCTGGAGTTAAAAGTTGACTGATCTGCCAATCTGATTATTAGGGTAAGTCAGCTCAGGCACCCTCACCACTATTGATAGTAGTCTAAGCTGGGGTCATCCTTATACATTCCTGGGAACTTCCCTAGCACAAAGTTTCTCCCTATCCCCGTGATGTCTTCCTCTATCAAGGTATCTCTTTCACTGCTCTTCCACTCCGTCCCTGTTCCAGCTCGACCATCCCATTTCCTTATGTTCTCATCCAGTAACTGATGGAAGCAGATGCAGAGATCCATAGCCAAGCACCAGGCCAAGCCCCAGGGTCCAGCTGAAGAAGAAGGATTCTATGAGCAAGGGGCATCAAGATCGTAATGGGAAAACCTGCAGAGACAACCAAACTAAACTAGTGGGAACTCATGGACTTTAGACCAACAGGTGTAGAGCCTCCATGGGACTGGACTAGGTCATCTGCATAAGCGAGACAGTGGTGTAGCTTTGTCTGTTTATGGGACCTCTGACAGTGGGATCAGGATATATCCCTGCTGCATGAGCTGGCTTTTTGGAGCCCATTACCTATGATGGGACACCTTACATAGCCTTGATGCAGGGGGAAAGGCTTGGACCTGCCTCAGTTGAATGTACCAGGCTCTACTGACTCCCCATGAAAGAACTTACCTGTTCAGAGGAGGGAATGAGAGGTGGGATGGGGGGGTGGGAGAGGAAGGAAGAGAGGGAGATCTGTGGTTGGTATGTAAAATTAATAAAAAAATTTCTTAATTAAAAAAAGAGTTGATTGATCTGTTTTTCTCCCATGTGCCACTCTCAAATATATTGATTGAGACTTAAAGAATGACCTATAGGTTGCACTCAATCCCTTCTAGAGATTTATAGCTGGCACCACATTCATTTATGTAATCGTCAATAGGATGATTCCCCTCAAGGTATTTTCTTTCCCATAAAGGTCTCATTTGTAGATCCTTCCTGATCATCTCAGCTCCTCTTCCTGGGAGTTTAGATTCATCTACTGTACTGTGACTGATAGATTGCTACCCCAGGACAAAGGATTACTCTTGCTTCAGGGCAAGCTGAACTCAAACATGGGCTTCTGCTCTGGGAGATTTCTGCTCTCTGCTCTATTCTTTTCTTGATCATTAAACAGCAGCTTCTCTCTGTGGCAAAGCTTCCCATTTTCATGCACCCTAATGTACCTTTATTAGTTTAAGCAAGTGCTGTTTTATTATGCCAAGGTTTATGACACACCAAAAGTATTTCTTTTTAATGATGTAGCTCTATTAGCAGATACTGTGTTAAGGAAGCTCTCTGTGTAATAGATGCAGTTAATTTTAGATACAAACTTGCCCTGAGCTCTGTGAGTAGTTTCTATCTTCCATCTATATTTCATCTTACTACTTCTCTTAACCTTTTGTGCTTCTGTGTTCTGGGAGAATATCCAGACTTATCGAAGGGAAAACAAATCAGGACAAGTTGCATTTTCAAGCCACCCACATACATGCCAAACCTTGTAGGAAATGGTAATAAATCAGATGGGAAAATTATTAGTGCAGTCATTTACAAGAGCACAAAAGCTTAGTAAACTATGTGTCAGTCTATATAAAGCAATAAGCCCAGATGGGCTAAAATTTTGATACTTTCTTTTTTTAATTTGTATGTAGGTATGTATGCAGTTTTTTCATTGTTTTAGATTTTGTATTTCATACTGAGATACTTGACTCATGTTTACAGGTGAATTTTGAAGCATCTATCAAGATTCTTTTTTTATAATTTAATTTAATTTATATATCAGCCACGGATTCCTTGCTCTCCCCCTCCCCCCTTACCCCCAGCACACCCCCCATTCCCATCTCCTCCAGGGCAAAGACTCCCCTGAGGATTGAGTTCAACCTGGTAGATTCAGTCCAGGCAGGTCCAGTCTCCTCCTCCCAGGCTGAGCCAAGTGTCCCTGTATAAGCCCCAGGTTCCAAACAGCCAGCTCATACACTGAGGACAGGACCTGGTCCCACTGTCCCAAACAGATCAAGCTAATCAACTGTCTCACTTATCCAGAGGGTCTGATCCAGTTGGGGGTTCCTCAGCTATTGGTTCATCGTTCATGTGTTTCCATTCGTTTGTTGGTTAGAATGTGGTGCTAATAAGGCCATCAAGATTCTTATTGAAATCTAATAAAATTGTTGAATAAAATTGTTTTATAGAAGCTCAGCTATAAAAGGAAGTTGTGATTTTACCTTTAATTTTAAAAGGGTGGAAAACTAAGTTTAGATACATTAAAGAATCTGTAGAATGCCACCTGACAAAGCTAGGATGGAAAACATGCTTTTAATTTCAGCCAATTTATTGTTCTGCTGTTTTATTTTTAAATGGAGTGAGAAATAAAAATGGAAAGGAGAAAGAGGGTCAGAAGAAGAGGTAGGCACACACACAGAGAAAGAGAGAAACAGAGACACAGAAACAGAAAGAGACAGAGTAAGACATACAGACATACAGTCTGACTGACAGACAACAGACAAACTATGTTTCCATGCTTACATTCTATGCCATCTCTGTGAAATGCACACTGGGAAAAGTTTTGTCCACACACAAATATGGACTGCCCAACCTGGAGATTCCACAGTGCTGCTAGTTTTTCTCCAGGTTTTCCTAGACATCTTATCTGATGACACACATCACTTTTGATAATGGTTTGCTTAGTCTGTGCAGTATGTCAAATATGTATTAGTGTTCTGAATATCATCCACATTCCTATATTATGCCAAGCATTAGCTGTGGCTACCAGTGAATTAAGCTTAATTGTTTTAGGAAGAGGGCAAGACAGACATCAGTGAATAACAACATAAACAAGTATTAGCAAAGGTGACTAAAATGCATTTGGAGAACAATGTATAACATTTGTATGAAAAATTGTGATTGACCTAGTCTGATATATCCAGGCTGTCCTGAAGAAATAGCACTTGATTTCAGAACTAAGGTGAATGAATTAAGTAGGTAGAAAATGGCCATAAGAGGTGGATTTAAAAATAGGGCAGAGTACATAAAGCCCTTTGGTGATGGTGAGTGTGTTGTGTTTGAAGATTAAAAAGAGGGTCAATGTAGGCAGAGCTTAGAAGAGCTGGGGTAGCAGGGAGTGTCACAGTGTGAGATGAGACTGAAACAGCTGTTAGGGGTCAAAATTTGCTGAGCTGTATTAATTATTTTAATTGTATCATAAGAACAATTGCAAAGAGAAGCAAATGAAAATGAAGGACTTGAAGCAGAAGTGATGCATCATCGTTTAGCATGCATACAAAATGAGAGTGAAAATTGGGATGCAGGGAAGAGAATGGACTAAAGGGGTAAGTGAGAAGGCTGAAACCTCTGGACGTAGGATAATCCACAGAGGTGGATGACTGCTGAGATCAGGCTGCTGCTACTGGAGGGAATAGAAGTGAATACATTCAAGGTGGATTAAGGAATATGGCATTCAGGATTTCTTAATGGCGAAGGGAAAAGAAGTTGTCAAACAGGACTGACAGCTATCAAGCAAGCAGCAAAAGATTAAAAGAAGTGTCATTCATTGAAAACAGGGAACACAGAAAAATATTTTAGATTGTGAAATGACCAACAATTCTCCTTCTGGATGCGTTCAATTGAAACAACCTGTTAATGTTTAAGAAAATATCTGAAGATATGCTTAGGGCATGCTCAGAGAAGGACTGATAATGATCAATGTAAGCACAGATATTGAAGCTCAGGATGCAAATGAGCTTCAAGTTATTTACAAAAATTTTAAGATGAGACAGGCTCATCTAAAAAAATATATTGCGTACAATTTGAAAATGCTAGGAAGGGACAAAACCTCCATGAAATCAGAAGAGAGTGGGGAAGTTGAGTGCCTTGAAGAGTGGGAAGGATGGCTACATGGTTACAAGCAGAAGGAGGGGAGAAGGCTGGCAGTAAAAGGAAAGTAAACTTGTGAGGAGAGGCTGGACCTTTAGGAGATGGAGGTGACATGCAGGTTGAGCTGTGAGGCACCAAGATTAGTTACTCAGAGGGAAATAAAAATGTCTAGTCCTAGAATGTTTAGAACCTTTGACTTTGAAATCAGAAATTGTAGCATTCATTTGCTTATTTACATGGGTTTCCTGGGCATTATTTAGCTTTTGTGATTAAAGTATAAGGCAAGAACAGTTGTCTATATTTAAGGTAAGCGTTTTGTCAAAATGCATTTAATAAAAATAATAGGGAAGGAAGTACTTGGCAAGAAGTTTTCAAAAAAAGATGTTGAGCTGAAGAAATAGGTGATAAAATTAGTGGAAGGGAAGGTTCCTGTAACTGGGAAACACAGATTAGAAGTCAAAAGTGGGCAAAGAACTGCAGTGAAAAGGGATGGGCAAAGCAACCTGAACTAATAGAGGAAGATTACTATAGAGTTTAAATGATGAAGAAGGAAGGCATGCTTCAGTATTAACATGAAAGGATAATAGGATTCGAACCTGTGTTGGCTGGAGTAAATTGCAGCAAGAAAGGGATTTTGACCATGGAGGTTTTGGGTTATGACAAATCCTTGAGGAAGTCACAATTCAAAAATGCTACCTAGAAATACAGGATTGGTTATAGTTATAGAGCTGTAACCTAATAAGAAAAAGCAATGAAAAGTTAAATGCAGTGAAAGTGTAGCAGAAATGTCTTTCACTGAAAACAAGGCAAGTAGAAAAAACATTTTAGAATGTGGAATGGCCAATACGATGACTCCTCTTAGACACATCCAGGTGAAACTGTTTCTTAGTATGTGATAAAACTAGCTGAAGATATAATTATCCAGGTTGGCATCCTGAATCTCAGAGTTTTCATGTACAATGACAGTCATCGTCTGCTGTTCACTCTCTATGCCGTTTTTGTCAACAGTAGAGAGTCAGTTTCAAAGATCAACATTGAATATTGATTTGAACGTACTGTTGTATCTACCTGGCAAAGAGGCACATGTGTATCGGCTGCAGAAGACTGGGAGTCATAAAGAGAATTTTGTTTTGAGCTAGAAGTGGTGGCCATATGGGAATTTGTGCTATTTTTTTCTAAGAAGAGTGTGTCCCAATTAAGAAGAGGTAAAATGATCATTTGTAGACTGGGGCATTAATATTCCCCCTACCTGGAATCTTGGATTTCAAACTTGTGTTCCATGATGACCACAGTTTGTTTATCATTGTTTTAAGTCTCACATTCTCTCCTCAGAACATTTGTTTATGTTTCCAAAATGTTACTTTACATTAAGGTCACATAATTGTGTGTGTGGTAGGGCAGGCATACTTAATTGTCTAGACTTACTGCTAAGTCAAAGTTCTCTGTTCTTAAAACTGTGATCTATAGAGCATCATTATGAAACCAAATCTTCAGGAGAAAGTGTTTCCATCAAAGTAAACAATTAAAAATAACAATTCAAGAAGCTAAAATGAAGCTGAAAATAAATGGAGCCTATCTTAGATCACTGTTTTAAGATAGACAGGTTAACCGGGTATTGTTACACATGCCTGAAACCAACTTAGGGGGCTGAGTTGGTGAATTGTTGTGAGTTCAAGATCACCCTGGTTTACATTAACCTTTTTTTGACAATATTAAAAAAATTTAAAAAAAAAGAGTCAAGATAAAAGGGTGGAGAGTTTGGGGAAACAAACATAGTCCACAGCAAGTTAAAACCAAGGACATGCTAATAAACCCTGATGCCAGACACACTGAGGACTACAGAGCTCTAGGGCTTAGAGGGATGTAGCTGGAGTTTCCCTGTGTCCCAGCCTGTTAGTGGTCAGGACAAATCTCTCTTACCTGCTGCTCAGACCCAAGTAAACACACAGAGGCTTATATTATTTACAAACTGTATGGCCATTTGTTCAAGCTTATTACTGACTAGCTCTTACACTTCAATTAACCAATAATTCTTATTTATGTTTAGCCACGTGGCTTGGTACCTTTTTCTAGTTCTGTCTTCATATCTTGCTTCTCATGGCAGCAGCTGGCAGCGTCTCCTGACCCAGCCCTCCTGTTCCCAGAATTCTCCGCTTGCTCTGTTCCACCTATACTTTCTGCCTGGATACTGGCCAATCAATGTTTTATTTATTAAACAATCAGAGCAACACATTTACAGCATATAGATATCCACAGCAGAGGGACTTCACAGAAGAATGTCCTGGGAAGTCCAGGCTTTACGTTGACCTAATTAAATAGGGTGGGCACTAGGCCTTATTGCTAGAGGAATTGTGTTGTTCCATGTAGGGTGGGTGACTTCTGGCTCTTTCTCTCCAGTGTCCCTGAAGTCCACAGTGGTAGTAGTCCCAGTAGCAGCCATGTGTGGGTAGCAGTTGATGACAGTGACAATGATTTTGATTCTTCTGTCTTGCTTTTTTCCCCTCTAGGACTGACTGTTCCTAACCCTTCTCCTCAGGCCTTTCAAAGACGCTGTCATGAAGGTGGTCTCTTGATTCTTGAAGCCTCTTCAGGCCAGTTACAAATTTCTTTATGATGCCATTAGAAAATCCTGGTTCTGACAGCTGTTTTCTAAAGATATTGTCTGTGATATTCTCAAGCTGCAGAATTGCTTCCTAAGGCAGCATAATTCCTTTCAGCCTTGTTTCACTCTGAAGGCATTAATTGTATTTTCCTTTAGCCAAAAACATCTTCCATTTCTTTAGGCAGCTTTCGAATGGCAGTGA
Organism: Peromyscus eremicus; assembly: GCF_949786415.1. Classification (NCBI taxonomy): domain Eukaryota; kingdom Metazoa; phylum Chordata; class Mammalia; order Rodentia; family Cricetidae; genus Peromyscus; species Peromyscus eremicus. The sequence continues at coordinate 71,210,234 of NC_081419.1, forward strand.
TTACTATACCAGTCAGAGCTCTTTGTTTGAAGGAATAATGTTGAAAGTCTCTCTGATCTTGGTATCAACAAAACATCCTTTTCCTGGGAGAGAGGATAGTTATACTACTATAGATAATGCAAACTACACAACTCCACTGTGTTGGTGGCTAGAGAGTTTTAATGAAAAAACTCTGTCTTATTTTTGCATGAGGAAAAAATCTTGGTACTTGCTCTGCTTCAGTAGTACAGTTTCAAAACTTTCATTTTTTTTTTCATGTTAAAGATGTCTCTTGATTTGTTTATGGCCAAAATGTTCCTTGCCTATCTCAACATAAATGTCAAAGTGTTAAGTGGTCTTCTGTTAAAAAGAATGAAGGAGAGATACAGAAAACAAAAGCAGAAAATAAAGACTTTAAAAGAAAGGAAAGAAGGGATCTTTTATGTCAATTTTCTAGTGGCATTCCCCCAACATGTTGAGGTTTGATCGGATCTCACTCTCTTTCAGCCACCAATGTGCACTTGCTACAGTCACTGTATGTGGAGAAAGCCTTGGTGCACCTATGCATGGGAGCAAAACTTAAGAAAATTAGCTCCTCTTGAGAGTATTTGTTAGTAACTCCCAGGATTTGAAAAAAAATATTTTTCAAGGACTAGTGTACATGTCTGTAATCCCAGATATCAGGAGTCTAGGGAAGAGAGTCACAAGTTCAAGGCAAGGCTGGGGAACTTTGAGAGTTGATCTCAAAATAAAAAATAAAAGGACTGACTGCGAGATGGGTCAGTCAAGGAAGTGCTTGCTGCACAAGTAGGAGGATCTAAGTTCAAATCCCCAGAGCCCATGTATAAAATTGACTGTAGCAGCTGGTGCTTTTAATTCAAGTGCTAAGGAGGTGGAGTCAGGAGGATCCCTGTAGCTTCTTGCCAAGCAGTCAAAGAGCTCCAGGTTTAGTTTTTTGAGATCCTATCTCAAAAAAAATGTATTAGGTGGAAAGCAAAATCATAAAGCTAGGTGAGTAGGGAGGCTCAAGGAGGCCTGAGCTGAGGAGAATGAATATAATCATGAAAACTTTAATATACAATAAAAATTTTAATCAAAAGCTAAAGATGATGAAAAAACCAAAAAAAAGCTAAAGATGAGAATAATTGAGAATGACACACAGTATCAACCTCTGACCTCTTCTCTCTCTCTCTCTCTCTCTCTCTCTCTCTCTCTCTCTCTCTCTCTCTCATACACACACGACACACACACACACACACACACACACACATAGAACACACATATCACACACCAGTAGACAAACAACAGTGAAATGGAGTTGAGTTATAGCTTAGTAGTGAAGTATAAGGATTAGATTCAGCTTCCTCAGCCTTTGTTGGAGTGATTCTATAAACTTTGTTTTCTGGGCTCTGAGACTATGAGATGCCTTTGCTTCCATGTATCATTAATCACTTGTCAGTGTCCTTGTCGCTTGCTGACCATGTCCTTCCAAATGTGTTTTGTCCTCAGATCTGCTTTCAGTGATTTCCACTCTAAGGCTACAGAAAATCATGTATATTATGTAAAGATCAGATTTATTTTACTGTTTGCTACTCCTCTTTTTTCAAATGCTTTTAAAAACTAATTATATATTGCATATTTGAAAGTGATCAGAAGAGAAGATTCTTTTGAGTGCTCCCAACTCAAATAAATTATATATGTTCAAGATAATGTATAGACCAACTGTCCCGATATGGTTACTGTACACTCTATTCATCCACTGAAATATCAAGCACTTTACCCCATGGGCAGGGAAAACTATCAAGAATTAATAAGCATTTATTTATAAATCTTTCTGTTTCTGAATAATGATTGAATTATTATTATGCATACTCTTTATTAGAGCTTTAGCTATAAATTTATCTTGATACTCTGCCCTTCTCTGTATTTCGGTAAGTGATTGGTCAGCTTTTGGTGTTCATTAAAAATGTCATTTGTGCTTAACTTGGTATGGGATCCAGGAACAATTAGAATTCTATTCTGATGGCTTATGTCATTCTGTATGTTGTGAAAATGTGTTGCTCTGGTTGGTTGATACATAAAGCTGTTTGGCCAATGGTGAGGCAGAATAAGGTTAGGCGGGACATTCTACAGAGAGAGAGAGAGAGAGGAAGGAAGAAGACGGAGCAGGGGAGACACTGCTAGCTGCTGCCAGAAGAAGCAAGATGTAATGGTACCTGTAAACCACGAACCACGTGGAAAAGTATAGATTTACAGAAATGGGTTAATTTAGTGAGAAACCTGAGCCATTAGGACATATCATTTGTAAATAATATGAGCCTCTGTGTGTTTACTTGGGGGACATGAGTGGGAGAGATTTGTTCTGACTGGCGGTTGGGACACAGGAAAACTTCCAACTACACTATTCCTTCAGCATTTTGAGTATCCACCTCTGAAATGTCAGGAGAAACAACATTTAATTTCATTTTCATTCACATTTCTTTTCATGGAAAAAACTGATTCCTGAGGATATTTTGCCCAATTTAGAATAAATTTAAGAAAAAAAAATCATATAGTTTTTTTTTTCTTTCTCAAATAACATGGCAGGGAATTGCATGCTATGGGAATCATAAACCACTTGGTACTATGTGATCACTGGAAATGCATTGCACTTTTGTTACCTAATAACTTAACTGAAAGAAAGTGCTATTTATGATATCCCAGAATTGAACACAAGCCTTATGTGCATCTACAGAAAGCTAGGTTACACAGAGCATGCCCATGCAATAACACATAACACAAAGAAAAATTAAATAAAATACAAGTGCATGAAACATTATGAACAGGACCCCACTAATGTTATAAGAGCCAAAGAATCCAAACAAAAGAGCACATCCTTTTGTTTCCATTTATATAAAGTTTACAAATGGGCAGAGCTATAAATACATTTCCTTGAAGGAATAATGACTGAAACCTGAAAATACAGGAACTAACTTTTCCATTTCTGGTAATTTCCCCTCCTCTTTTTTCTCCTCCTCTTTAGCTATTTCCTCTCTTTCTTTTCCTTACAGTGCTCAGATTGAATGTTGGATGGCATGCTGACTAGGCCAGTGCTTACCCTGGCCCATTATCCAGCCATAATTTATTTTTCTCTTGATCTGCAAGTTTGCTACACAGGAGTGTGATCATCATGAATGTTCACACATCTAGATGTGCACATCAGATGTATGCAACTTTCCATATATAGGTTTATTTAAATTTAAATACATATGCTTCTTTTGCTATCAGTCTGACATTTGTGAAATTCAAAGAACTATCGCATTTGCTAAGAAAGGTGTGGCATATTATCATATAACTTTGGTTTCATTTAAAATTATTAAGAACTATAAATGTGGTAAAAGTAAATGGCCCTAGGGAAACAATGGCATCAATGTGGTTGAGTTGATCAAACATCAGCATGACAAATAAACAATAAGCCTTACCTTACCTGTTCATAATTTCACATTTAATGTATAGAAGTGAAGACAGATTAGTTATAGAAATGTAACTAAAGACACATATAAGAATATCATCATCAGCATAATCCTGTGTAAATTCCTCATGGAATGGAGATGTGTCTTGTTGGTGGTTGTATCTCTCATCTCTATATAATTACTGGCACATAGAATGAATTTGACCAGTTGAATTTTTTAATTAATAAGTTCATTTTATCTTCTATTTAATTAAAGTTAAAATATAACTACATAACTTCCTTGTTTTCTCTCCAAGCTCTACCACTGTCTCCTCACTCTAACACCTCCTATGCTTCCTGTCACTCTCTCTTAACTTTATGGCCTTTTGATTATTACTGTCACATATATGTGCATATATATGTATGTCTATATAAATGCAACTTGTGGAGTCTTTCATGTGACTGGTGTGCATAGGATTTCAGAGCTTACCATTTTTATTTCAGGTAACTAATTAGAGGACTCATCCGGAAGTGGTTAATTGTCCCTCTCTCTCCATAGTCATTAGTTGTCTGTAGTTCTTTGTCTAGGGGTGGGACCCTGTAAGATATCCTCATTATGTGTCAGCATGTCTAGATACATAGCAAACACTTTAATTCCCAGAACTATTTCCCTGGTCACTCAAAATTTTAAATTTGCATATAATATATTATTTTTCAATATAGTTAGAAGGAATATTCTTTTCATCAGATACTTTGCTATAGTTACTAATCCACCTCCCTTCATTCATTCTGGATCTAGCACTAGTCTGATTTATAGAGGTCATTATTGGGGAATCCTTAAAAGAAAAGAGGAAAAACTGGCTTCATTTTCGATTTGAAAGTCTAAAAACTCTAAAGTTTAGAGAGTATACATTTGTTCATTTTACAGATCAGCGTCTTTCATAAATCATCTCATGTTCAGTTTGCACCTATGACTGTAATGAAGAATTTGCATGTGGTCGGAGAGTTCAGTACTTTTCCCCACAAAAGTAGTTGTAATTATGTAAATTTCATGAGAATATTATGAGGAGTCAATAGAATGATTCTTATCAAAATGAAATGCAAACTGTAAGCACCCAGGGGAGATGATTCAAATGCTAATTTTCTCAGTACCACTGATAAGTCCACCAGTCACCCCAGGGACAGCAGGGAATGATGTCTAAGACTATCCTGACAGATGAAGGCTTTGTCACCTCATGAATATCGGGTTTTAAGCGGACTACAGTTCTCCAACCTCCTTGCAGCTGGGATACACAGAGTAGATCATTAGCATGCTTTTATGAGAAAAATGAGACATAATAACTGAACAGAAGTCTTTTCTCAGTGCCAACCCTACAGCATGAGTTTTGATAACATTTGAGATTTGATACTGGAAATATGCAATAAACACTGATTATGTCTAATTTATTACAGCTATTAAAGCAATATTATTTCATCCTATTTTTAAGTTACTAAAATAAGTTTTAATTATCTACCTTTATAATCTCTTTTCATTACAAGTAACTGCAGTAATTGTCATGGGGCTTAATTCTAATTTCTTCATTCTTCCAGTCAAACTGAAATGAGAGCAGTGAGGACACCACTTTGATGTTGTGAATTATGTACATGTCTCCTGTTTGTTCATTTTATAATTTCCTAACTATCCCTGGAGGTTTATTACTTACAGGTTGACTTCTACTAGTTCTTCTCTTTTCCTGTACATTTATTAATACAGAATAAATATATCAATTGAATAGTTACATAGATAAGAGATAGGTAGAAAGGTAGATGCATTCATATGTACATACATACATCTATATATATGATGGTAAAAACATGGGCAAATACATTCCTGTGAATTACAGTACAATCTGTGAGAAGTATGTTCATAGCTTTTAATTTTCCAAACGAAAATACTTAGTATATAGAATTAGATATACTATGTAGAATATCATTTATAGAAACAAAGTCAATATTTATCCTATATTGGGCTATAGATTTCATCAGATTTATAGGACATATTGTGTTACTCAAAACGATCAGGTGGAGAGCTGAGGTTATAGGATCTTAGTGCATTACTGAAGTCGGTGTTGTAACAAAATGCTAATATTTCATCTATTCAGCTATTTGGTGTTGCAGACAAAATCCACCTAAGGGGGAAACTGAATGTGTAATACAGATTTCAAGAAATGATGGAGCAGCTAAAGAATTAAACCGACAACCTCACTGAAACTAAGTATCATTCCAACACAGTAGAGGACTCTCAGAACAAATAATTCCTTCATGTTTCAAATCTTCTTTCTTTATTTTGAATATTCAGAACCTAAGAAAGAATTCAGATTTGTTCTTATTTAGAATATATGTGTATTTTTTTCCCCTAGGAGTGTGATTGACATGTTGATAACAGTCCCACAGGACTATAGGAAATTAGAGGAGAGCATTGAAATGGGTAGCATTGGTAGATGGAAAGTCACTACTGACCCAGTGTTCCTACAGCCCATGTGATGGTTTTCTGTTTTTAATTCACATGACTCTTCCATGATGGGAATGAAGGTTTGCCTCCACAGTCAGCAGTGGTGAGAGCTCAAGACAGTGACAACCAGGTCAAAATTTCTCTTATACATGCTATAGGATTAGAACCCTTTTATGAATATGTTAGAATGAATATATTTTCAATTGCTTTACCAACAGTCTCTGATGACTTTTATGTTTATGATAGTCAATCAGTTACTTTTCTGGGGTCTTATTTTAGATCCAATGAAATACAAGGCAATTGATAAAAGTAACAGTACCACTGTCGTAGTTATGACTAATTTATGTAAAACAGTAAGCTATAGTGTCTATTTATCTCAGAATTTATATTATATTCTCATTGTGAGGGAGGGAGAGCTATTAAGTTCTTTGACAAGGGGATGAAACAATCTGATGGTTTTTAACATATATTGACAGTATTTGTCCATATTGAAGAAAAGTAAAGCTCATGATATAAACACAAAAAGCATAGTGATCTTGACTTTTGCAACAAGAACAGAAGACAAATGGTAACAGTAAATGAAATAGAAGAATGGAAAAGTAGAGGAAATAGAGAAGGTTTGGTAGTTGAATTTTCTGGTAGTGGTCTGTATAATATATTGCTTAAATTTCTTGTATTAGTCAACATTTTCTCCAAACCACAGTAGATAAATGATCAAGTCATAGCATAATATAACACTATCTGGATTATCTTACATACTGTACTCATTTGTTTCCCAGATTGGTGGTTAACCTAAATATACCAAATTTATTTATTGTCAACTTATTTGTCTAGACTCATAAAAGTTATTAAGGTTTGGCAAATAGCATGGAGGTAGAATAACATACTTGAGTCCATATTTGGATTCTGACACTTAAATAAGCTTGGTAAATTTGATTATCTCTAAGCTTTAATAAAATCCTCAGTACAATGATGATGATACTTGTCTCCTAGTCTTATTGAAGAGTGAAACAAAAATGTGACATTTCTCATATACACTGGCTAATTGGAAACATTTGTTCAAATTTGCTCATAGTGCCATGGGGAGTACAAAAAAAAATTAAGACTCTAACAGTAATTTAATTTCTAACTAGAAAGCAACGTACACAGAGAAACAAACAATATTTGTAAAAATTAGAAGTCATATCAACATAAGACTCTACAAATCATCTCAAGAATAGAATTAATCACAAAGCAAAAATAAAAACCTTGAGATCCCTAAGGCACTCAACATAGTTTTCAAAATTCTTGCTTTCTCATCAGAGTCCATGCTGCTCAGATTAACATAAGAGTCATATGAATTGCAAAATCATGGCAAGTAGCTTGTTTTACCCAGAGAAGAGTAATCTCAGATATGGAATGCTTTCACACTATACTCAGTAAGTAGCTTATATAATATATTCTAGGGCTACAAACCCCATAATGCATACATTGCAGAATTGATAGCTAGCTAGCTGTAATTCAGGTATATAGGGCCAGATATTCCCAGCTGTAAAAATTCACAGTGCCTTTTCTAGAAAGATCTTTGTTATGAACAATATATAATCAAAGAAATAAATTTCTTTCTTTTTTTGGTGAGATCAGATTGGAGACTTATTCATGAACCTTATATTTTCTCAAATATGTTGGTAAATAAAATGTAAGGCAAGGCATACAAAGCACGTGTGTTTAGACATAATGTGACCTTGCACCCCTTAGCTTATCCATGGTGAATTTACTCTCCAAAATACCAAGTTCTTTCAGAATATATTATGTGCTCCTCATTGTTTCCTCCTGCCTGTAGCAGTATCTGACACTAAAGGAATGTCACTTCCAGCAGTCAGAGATTCTTAAAGATAATAGACTAGGCTTCTCTTTAGAGCAGTTAGCAATAGTGAACACACAGTAGGCACGTAATAAGTGTTGCTGACACAAATTAAGGAATTTGATGTAACACAGTCAGAAGCCATAATATGGGCTTTGTGAAATGCTAATGGGTGGCTTTTGTATGATTTCATTAAAATATAATTGCATTTTATTGAATATCAGATTATCAATTTAAAAAAAATCCCTATTTAGAAATGTATATGAGACATCTTTAATATTGGGTTTTAGAAATATGTGAAAGCAAGACCAGTTTCAATATTTATTTGTTTACTTATCCTACGTCTAGAGACATACAAAAGATCTCTAATAAAGTCATGTATTTAAATTGCAGAGAACCAAGAATTTGGCATTCATTTTTTTAGGGCTTTTTGAATGAGTACAACAGATTGAGGACAATGGATGATAGCCTTTCACAGTTCTAAATAGTAGATATCTGAAATCAATTAGCTGTCTGAACAATGCTTTCTACAAAGTCATTAAAAGGGTGCCTTTCATTTCTTTTTCAGTTTTGGTGGCACCATACATATCTTCATTTGTAATTAATTAACTCTAATCTCCATGGACTCTGTCATATTATGATTTTATCATCCTGTGTTTCCCCATAACAGCTTCTTTCATTATATATTTTTTTCTCAAGGCACAAATGTCTGCTTATATTCACTCTAGTTTTTTGCATGTAGCCTTATTTTAATTTTTTCTCAACTGTAAAAAGCATATTTCCAAACAAGGTCATTTTTACAGGACCAAGAGTTAGGTCTGTGAAATCTTTATCTTTTTGACAATTCAACTACTAACAAGGATTGTTCACAACCTTATTTTTTTATATTTTGAGATTATAATATAATCATATTATTTACTCATCCCCTTTCCTTCCTCCACACCCTCCTGCATACCTGTCCTTTCTCTTTTCAAATTAAGACCTCTTTTATCACTAATTGTTGTTGAATACAACTTGAATTATTCTAAGATATTACTTTTTCAACTGCTTTTTTTTCTGTTTTTCACAAAGTAATGACAAAATCAGAGTTCAGATTATTTGGCTGGAATGGGTATTAAAGACTATATCCAACATAACAATATAGTATTAAAAAATCACGACAGTATTCACCAGTTTCCACATTCTGGACCACAATATACACCTTAGCTAAATTTTAGAATATTCATAGGAACTGCGGTCTCAGATTACATAGGAATTTAAATATGATGTGTAAATTATGATAATTAGAATTCAAAACATATTTTGGATACTAAGTGATACATCTCTTAGTAACAAATACAACTACCCTGCAAACACACCAAAGAAATGTAAAAATTGGAAAATTAAATACAGACTTTCCAAGTTGTTGGACTCAAATGAAAGCTGTGTAGGGTGAAAGCAGTTGCATGGATGTCTACTAATGCAAATAAAGATTGAGATTCAACAATCTCATCACCTACAGGCTGGTGGTATTTTGTCATTTCTCTTAAGATAGCTCTGGTATTTTGCTATGGTTTCTCTTTATTTTATTTATTATTTTTTATTTATTTATTTTTCATTCTACATACCATCCCCAGTTCTCCCTCCCTCCCCTTCTCCCACTCCCCTACCTCCCCCCATCCAACCCCTCATCCACTCCTCAGAGAGGGTATGGCCTCTCTTGGGTAGTCAACAAAGTCTGGCACACCAATTTGAGGCAGGGCCTAGTCCCTCTCCTGCATCAGGCTGAGTAAGGTACCCACTGTATGGAATGGGCTCCAAAAATCCAGTTCATGCACTTGGAATAAGTCCTGTTCCCACTGCCAGGGACCCCACAAATAGATCAAGCCTCACAACTGTCACTCACATTCATGTACTCACTCGTAAGTGGGTATTAGATGCAAAACAAAGGATAACCAGAACACTAGAGAAGGTAGGTAGGACCCTAAGAGGGACACACATGGAGGACCCCAGGAAAGGGAAATAGTTAAGATCTCCTGAGTAAACTGAGAAAGGGGGCTAGAAGGAAGGGGATTGGGGGTGGGGAACATGAGATATTGAGATGGCTGAGTTGGGGGAAGGATGGAGAGGGAGAGCAATGAAAGAGATACCTTGATAGAGGGAGCCATTATGGGTAAGGGAAAAACCTGGTGCTAGGGAAATTCCCAGGATTCCATAAGGATGACCCCAGCTAAGACTTCTAGCAATAGTGGAGAGGGTACCTGAACTGGCCTTTCCCTGTAATCAGATTAGTGACTACCTTAATTGTCATCATAGAGCCTACACCCAGTAACTGATGGAAGCAGATGCAGTGATCCACGGCCCAAAACTGGACTGAGCTCCTGGAGAGCAGTTAAAGAGAGGGAAGAGGAATCATATGAGCAAGGGGTGGGGATGTCACAATCATGACTTCACAGAGAATGGCTGCACAAAGCTACTGGGAGCTAGTGGGCTCTGGACTGACAGCTGGGAAACCTGCATGGGACCGAACTAGACCCTCTGATTATAACGGTTTCCTAAATGGATGAATACATAAAATAAACAAGGCTATTGTAGTGTTTGAAAGCTGTTAGTGAAACATGGCATATTGACAGGTTACCATGCCAACTGTCACGTGAGAAGTACCTGATAAAATTCACACCTAGTCATTAGAAAACTCTCTGAAAGCTTGGAATATAGGGAAACATTCTCAATTTAATGAAGAATATCTGGAGGTAAACCAACAGCTATTACTTAAGAGTTGGGCAGAGAAATGCTTCCCTTCCACCATCAAGAAGAGGAACAATGTGCCTACTAGGTCTTTCCAACATTGTAATGTATTATGAATAAAAGAACCAGCCAAGAAAAAGAAATCAAAATTATTTTTTATATGGAAAAAAACTGTGTTTGTAGGTGACATGATTATCCATTTACAAATTCTAAGTGCACTGACAAAAGACTCTAAAGTGTTAAGCAATAAAGTAGTATTATTAGATCCAAAGTTAATATACCAAGTCAAATTGACTTTTCTATGTAACCATGAAAATATGGAGAGTATAATGAAGAAAGCATATACTTTATCAGATAATCGAAATAATTGTATACTTAAAGGCCCAGCTCTTTTGCTCTTTTGCTCTTTTACTGAATATAACATTAAAAGCACATGCTGAAAAGGATAACTTCTAAAGATTTTAGCAGCACTATTTTAACACTGCCTTCCTCCTCCCTGCTCTTCTCTTACATTTTGCATTTTACTAGAAACATCGTTTTGCCAATTAAGAGGATTGTTTCCCCCTCACTAGTGAAAACCAAGTCTGTGAGTTCATGGATCTCTTCTCACCATTTCTGCTGCTATAACTATTACTGTGGGCAGTAAGTACATATCAAGGGCTAGATGCTAAACAAGCATTGATAAATGGGAACATCAATATATTTTCTGCATTTGCATTTGCATTTATTTTTCCAGCTACTTGGAACGATACTAATTAAAGTCATGGGAATTAACACAGACTCTAGAACTATAAGGTATTAAAATCAGATGAGATGTTAACAAAGTGATGAGGGAGAGCTCAACTAAGTTAGCATCAAGGGGGGTCTCAAAAATTCAAGATGGGATTTTAGTAACAAACATTGGGGAATAATGAAGATTGAGCTGCTAGATTTGCTGGTCAGAGGATCATGGTAAGTGCAGAGAGAGAATTTGAGCAGGGAGAATAAACTACATGGGTTCTAACATACCAGCAAATAAGAATGATTGGTAAAAAATTAAGCCTGAGAATGCAAAATTTTTCTTATTGTCTTATGATTAACTATATGTCTAGAAAACTATGATGTGTATATGATGCATTTAAGGATGTTATCGCCCACAACAAATGCTTTTGTTTTTCTTTATGCATTATAATAATTTCATTGTAATGTCCACAGTTTGACATTAAGTGAGAAAACCTATGCATTCTATAATGTTCAAGTAGCCTTGGGACCCTATCTAAACTTAAGCATAAAGCTGAGCACAAATCAATAGTTTCTTTTAAATGAGGATCTGAGGACTGAACCTAAGAAGGCCTTGGGCTTGCTAAGCAAGGGCACTATGACTAAGCTACATCCTCAACTCACAGAAAAAGAAACAAAAACAAAAACAAAAATGTTTAATACATGGCAGTCCCTTCACTTGTTATAGTGATGAGTTGATTTTTCCATTCAGTTTCCCAGAATTCCTTTCTAATAGCCTTCCTTTTCTAAAACAAAACAAAACGAAACAAAGCCCAAAACAAAATGAATACTTGTGTGTGCTATGTGTCTGTGCCACATGGATGCAGGTAGCTGAGGAGGTCAGAAGAAAATAGTAGATTCCCAGGGTCTGGGGTGCAGATACTTTTGATCTGATATGAGAGCTGGGAACTAAATTCAGCTCCTGGAAGTACAGGAACCATTCTAACTTGCGAGGCCATCTCCCCGGCTCTAGAAAGTTGATGTGCATAGACAAGAAATGACTTTTTAAATCCTGCAGTGGTTTGGAAAGAGTAAACAATAACACTAGACCAATGTTAAAGCCCTGAATAATTTGAAAAGCACTTTAACTTTATTTGTTTTGAAGAGATTCAAAGTCACTCGACTAAGAAACAGGGTATGCTATTAATCTCAGAAGGGATAATAAATTTTTAATATCAGGCTTTATTTGGACAAACATTTATGACATTCCTATGTGTGTGACTTTAGTCAACTTACTTAGCCAGCTCTTTATCTCACATACTTGTTACTTCTTCATATTGCCATGTCAGGCATGAGCAGTTGTATCCACAGACACCATTTATTAATTTAAAGCAAATCTGGAAACTATACACAAGATAACTGGTTAATATCATGTTTGAAACTAAGCTCTTTTCACTGTACCTTTGATATAAAACAAAAGCTATTTTATCTTCACCTTTGGTATAAAACAAATTCTAATATCAGGTGGATTTTTTATTAATTACATGCTATGCTTCATTTTGAAATAACTAAATTTACTCAAGAATATTTTAATAATAATATGCTGGAGATGTGATATGCACTTTAAGTTTCTCTAAAGGTAGATCTCTACTTCCTTAATAATAGCATAGAAGAATTACTCAGAAGTTCATTTTATTTGAAAATCTCAGAAAATTGAGGAAAGATAATGAGAATGTGTTCTCAGCCTTAATGTAGTAATTCCCAGCAGAGATATTCACATTTTTAATTATTTAACGATGTCATTTAAATATTATCTGTCCTCTATGAATATTTCATGTTCATTAAAAATTCCCTGAAAAAGTAAAAATAACCTGCACATTTGTTAAAAAAGACAGTATCAGTAATAGTATACAAAGGGCATTTCACTATTTTTGAACACGGATTTGTTTTTAAACCAATGCTTCCAGGTAATCATCTGATTTCCCAAAGTACACCAACCCAGAGCACATTACAAAGAACCATACAAATATGGCTGAATAAGGAAATCTAAGTAAAAATATTCTCAGTCTCCAGATCAGATGTTCTTGAGGGGTATGTAGAAGACTCTCTGAGGAGGACACACGAGTCATTTTCATCACTATCAACATGCATCATCATTTTTTAACCAAATAATGAATTAATGTATTTTTTCTAAATCCCTGCAGTAAGCCCTTAACCTCCAATATGATACCTAGAGAAGGAAGCCTTAAATATACCATGAACGGTTATATAAGAGACTAACTTGGTATGTTGGACTGGTCTTCCTGTTAAAAGGAGATACCAGAGGTATCACAGGGAGGAGTCAATGTCATTGGCTCCTCGATTGTGTGCTTTCTGAACTGAAATGTGTAAGAATTTATAGACTTGTGCTTATTCACAGATGTCTATCACACTGATGGATGGTAGCTAGCTGATACTTTGCTTTTACGAAGCTGTTAAATTTCTGATTTTGAACATGGACAGTCTTCCTTGGAAACTGGATAATATTGTTTTGTATCATTCAAAAGTGTACTCTAATAGTACCATACTGTGTTGCTTTTATTGCAATATGCTTTTATTTTCAAATTCACATTGTGTTTCAGAGAATTATCCGGCTTGATTCCTATAATTTTACTTTAGTGCTTTTAACTCAAAAGTATCCCATTGTGTAACCAAATGGTAATTATTTATCCATTTATCTACTGTTAAAGCTACAAGTTGTTTATATTTAATGCTTGTCAAATAATGCTGCATTAACCATTTTTTCATATAGTTCCCTGAGCTGGTGTATGTTTCTGTGTAATGACAGTTGTTGCTTACTTAAGGGTTTAATAAACCTCATAGGTTTTGATGTGGATTGGCACTTAGTGTATCTAGGGTTTTCCTGGTCCTGCTTGGCCCAAGGTCAGGACAAATTTTTTGCACCTGCCAGTCCCCGCAGCTGCTCAGACCCAACCAAGTAAACACACAGTGACTTACATTGCTTGCAAACTGTATGGCCATGGCAGGCTTCTTGTTATCTAGTTCTTCTATCTTAAATTAACCCATTTCTGTTAATCTATATGTTGCCACATGTTTCGTGGCTTTACCTGCTGCCTTTACATGCTGCTCCCTGAATGGCAGGCTGGCAACTCTTCTCACTCTGTCTTCCTGATCTCCCCATTTTCCTCTCTGGCAGTCCTGCCTATACTTCCTGCCTGGCTACGGGCCAATCAGTGTTTTATTTATCAATGGATCATCCACAGCACTTCCTCTTTTTCTTTTTTTTTCAAAGAGGAAGGTTTTAACGTTAACACAGTAAATTTACATATAATAAAACAATTATCAAGCAAGAATTACAATTACAATACTAGAGAAGATACCCTATCTCTCCTATATTTGTGAGTCTAAGGTTTTGTATCTAACTTTCTTTTATCATAACTGAGGAAATTATAACTATCTAGTCTTTAACTACATCAAAGACCCCAGAAGGATATAATATTACTTGAGAAACAGGAGAAGGACACAAGCAACTTTCAGGAGTCTTACGACAGTAGACAGAGACAACTGGCAGCCTGGAAGTCATTTAAAGGTCCTTTGTAAAGTTGGGGCATCTGTCTTCAGCCCACAGGCCTAGAGTCTCTCAGTCACTTCTCTCTGTGTCCTGTAGAATACTTGGCAGTTTCCTCTGCAAAGCAGGAACCTGAAGGACCATTTCGCCAAGAAAAGTTCAGTGGTCACCTTCCTATGGGTCCTGCATGTCCAGTCAATCAAGTAGTCCAGGCAAGATCAGTTTCTTGCCCAAATGGCTATTTTTGCCAAGGTGAAGATAAACTTTATATAGAGTGTCTTCGATGCCCATCCTCCTCTCTGAAGTAAATCTGGTGCTGCCAGGAGCAGACATGTCTCATTGTCCAGAAAGTCTAAATTTTTAAAACATTTTAAATGCCATATTTTGTAGGTCTTTGACGTGTTTGAAGATTACCTATCTATCTGAAATATATCTATGTATACCTAAAAGACTTAACTAACATGGTTATAAGTATGATTATCATAAATGACTAATTATCAATCTATTTCTTAATTATCCATTACAATTTTAAATGAGCTGTACAAACATAAAACATAATACCTTAAACAAGAGTAGAAATAGATACATGCAGTATAACAAAATTAACTTTAAATTTGTATCAATAATCTAAAATCTATTCCAATATAAAACATTTTCAAACAAGTCACTGCTCTTTAAAAGTAGGTTCAACAATCTACTCTTTTATCCTATCATTATCTATAATATCCTTTTTTTTTCTTTAGAAAGAGATTGCATTTATAAAAATATTGGTTTTTCTCTATCACACACCAGAGGGCTCTTCTGATATGGGACACAAGAATCTCTTAACCTTTTCTTTTAGGAACATGCTTGGGTTTAGAGAAGGAGTGAGCCAATTCTATCTCCAAAGCCAGCTTGGTATATTTGGGAATTTGGGTGTAGCTTCTCTTACTACTTGCTGCTGGATGGGAGTGCTGTATCTTATGGTGACACAAAGAAATTTTTAGACTTATGGATTAGTCCATAAGGCTGTATTGTCTGAGCCAGTTGCCTTGAAACTGTTCTGGATGTTGGATCATCTGAGGCATGGTGTCATTGGAGACCTTTCTGGGGGTCTTGTCTGGTTAAACCTGATGTATCTTAATCTGGAACAATCCATTGCCTCTGGATTTCTGTGGAAACAAAAGCAGAGCCTCCTTTCAAAACATCATATCCTTAGATCCAAATTTTGAAGTAAAAGTATCTTTAAAATATACATATTGGCTTAACTCAACAGCTTTTACAATCAAGTGTTTTTCTACAGTTAAGAATCCCAAAGACAACACAATCCAGATTCTTTGCATAATATCCATCTTTCGTTTCTCAGGTATCATTATATTCCTTCTCAGGTCTTTGATGGAATTAAAGAGTATCAGTTATAGTTAGAACTTAGTAATATATATATATTATATTATATTATATATAAATATATTAATATATATAATCTTAGATAGAACTTATTAAGTATTGGATTTAGGTTCTTTATGATAGGACATCTTTTGAAATGATCTTTGCAACATGCCATTTACCTATGCTCCAGACTTCTCTGGATTTTAGTATAGGTCTCTTGTTTGATATTGTTCGTGTTGGTTGTTGTTCCATCTTATCTAGGTCATTATCCCTTATTACTCCTGGACAATATTTGATAATCATTCCTATTGTATATAGTCTTGTATTATGTTAGAACCTTCTTATTTAGACAAAAGGGGGAGATATAGTGGGTAGCCATTCCAGCTTTGACCTGGAAGTTCCAACCCCCATTGAGGCTTTGGTAACTGTCATGCTTACAAGGCAGGGCCAAGAGAGGACCCCTGAAGACCCAAGATCCAGATGTGCCGGCTCTCTTGGTTCCTGGATCCTGGATGCTGGAGTTAGACCGAGCAGAGTTCTCCAGAGAACACCACTGGACTGCACTACACCTTTCTCAGACCCTGTAACCTATCCCTTCACTTGTAAGTTACCCCACAAAATAAACCTCCCTTTTAACTACATAGAGTTGCCTTAATATTTAAACCAATAATAAGACTTTTTAAGATTCATGCTACACTCTAGCAAATAAAGCTTGCCTGGGGATCAGAGGACAGATCCAGGCACTATATTAAACATAGAGGTCAGACATAGGTGGCACACTACCTTAATCCTATCACTCAGGAGGCAGAGATTCATCCTGATCTCTGTGAGTTCAAGGCCACACTGGAAACAGAGCCAGGCAGTGGTGACACATGCCATTAATCCCAGGACTTAAGATATAATATCTTTGCTTGGGAAGGACACATGCCTTTAACCCTGAGAAATGACATGACTGGGTAGAGAATGACATATAAGGTGTGAGGAGACAGGAACTAAGCAGCAGTTCAACTGAGACCCTCAGGGGTGAAAACTCAGAGGCTTTCAGTTTGAAGAAACAGAATCGACTGAGGAGTTGGCAAGGTAAAGTTGTCTGGCTTGTTCTGTTTCTCTGATCTTTCAGCTTTCACTCCAATGTCTTGCTCTGAATTTTCTATTAATAAGACCTTTTAAGATTCATATTACAAGCTAGGTACTCATATCATTGACTATTTTGATAAATATTTACAACTATATTGCTATAAAACTCATAGGTTTTATAAATACAGATTTTGGGGGCACATATTTCATGTGTTTTGATAACTTTATGATGTGTATAATGTGCTAGTCAAAATTTCTTTGATTACTACCATCAGCTCAGGAGAGTCCTTTATGACCATCATCCTTGTATAAAGAAAACAATGGTTCTGATTTTTCTGAACTACAGGCTATTTTCTGTTCAAAATGCTTCTGTCTAACAGAACTCTCTTCAATGATAGGTATGAGTTCTATATATGTTTTATGGTATAGTACCCTCAAACAACTTGTGGGTGTTGTGCACATGAAATATGGCTGTCAGTTTGGGTGAACCATATTTCAAATTCAATCTTATTTAGGTTCATTTGAATAAACTATCAGGACCACCTTATTTACTATCAGGAACATCTTAATTGTATTAAATATGTTTAACTTGTCCCCAAATGTGCAGAAATTCAAAAGACCCAATAGGCAACAGTGTTTTAGTTTTGTAACATCAATGTGAATGTGTAGCTGGAGTTTTCCTGCCTGGCCCACAGTCAGGATAAATCTCTCTCACCTGCCAGTCCCACAGCTGCTCAGACCCGACCAAGTAAACACAGAGACTTATACTGGTTACAAACTGTATGGCCGTGGCAGGCTTCTTGTTAACTGTTCTTATAGCTTAAATTAATCCATTTCTATTAATCTATACCTTGCCACGTGGCTCGTGGCTTACCGGCTTCTTCACATGCTGTTTGTCATGGCGGCTGGCAGTGTCTCTCTGACTCAGCCTTCCACTTCCCAGCTTTATTCTCCTCCTTGTCCCGCCTACACTTCCTGCCTAGCCAATGGCCAATCAGTGTTTTATTTATTGACTAATTAGCAACACATTTGCCATACAGAACATCCCACAGCATGAATGGGCTTGGATATCTTTAATAAAATGTTCTTCCATTCAGCATTATATTATTAAATTGATCCACAGTATTCTATGAATGAGTCTAATGGTCCCTCTTCCTGGTAAAACGTAGTATCATTTTATCATGTGAGTCTACTGCCCATTAAATAATACTTTTGCACATATATAGATACTTAGATTGCTTAAAATTTTGGCTTACTGAGTTAAATTTTAAGCACTTTTATAGGCCTTTAAAAATTTACACTTTTATTTATCTCTACTTCAAAATGATCTAGAAATGCTGGGCCACAGAAATTTAAAGTGTACAGAGTTATAGGAACATGCTCAGTATTTTCTTCCATAGTTTGGTCATTGTACTTGCACCAACAATTCCACAAGACTTTGGCAAGTTTTCACCTTTGTTTGTCCTTTCCTTTTTTTTGTAGTTCTTGTAATGAGATCATCTTCTAGTATGAATTATATTTCCCAGGTTCTAATAATACTGAGATTTTAAAATTTATTTTTAATTCTCTTATGGAGTTATCATTCAAATACACTATTTCTCATAGGGTAACTTGTGTTTATAGTTTGAGTTGTAGGCAGTATCTGTCCCAGATAGCACATACATCTTGCAACTCTTTTCTCCCAGAATGTGCCTTCTCTTTTCATTTTCTTAATGATGCCTTAAATGGAAAGTGTTTAATTTTGATGAAGTCTTATTTATAAATTTGTCATTTTATGGTTATTGCTTCAAGTGACCTATTTTTGACTACTTCCACATTGTGAAGACATTCTCTTATGTTTTCTTTCTGTATCTTTATGTTATTTATTTCACTTGTGGATCCTTGAACCACGTGAAATATTTTTTACATCACCTGAGGCATTAATAAGATTAATTTTTACAATAAGTGTTCAGTTCATTTTATATTATATGATGTTTTGGATGCCTTGTTTAAAATAAATAGTTGTGTGGATATAGGTCTGTATCTGGAATTTATGTTCGTTACACTGATTTAGGTCCATTTTTTTTCGTAAGTGCTGTATTATATTGATTATACTAAATCAGTAGAGCATCTTCAAGTTATGTGACTATACCTTCAATTTTTCAAATGTTTCTCAACATTGTATTAGATCCTTTTTGGCCTTTTTATATTAATATATCTTTTAGATATATCTGTAGATATAATTGGGGGTAGTTAACTTGTAATAATATTAATATTAAGTGTTATGACCTGTCAATGTTGTGTATAGTGTCATTTAATTTAATCTTTTATTTTTCCTTAGCAAACGTTTTAGCTTTGAGGATAGAGGTCTTAATATTTTAGAGAGGTTTTAAATACATTCATTTTGTAAGATTATTATATGTGTAATCAATTTTTCATTATTTTTTACTTATTTATTGTTAATATAAAAATGACAATTTTGTACATTAACCTTCTGTTTTATAAACTTGATAAATTAGACTCTTAGTTCTATTAATTTGTGGGATATTTAGGATTTTCTGCATAAAACTTTTGTTAACTGCAAGAAGTTTCAATTCTCACTTTTATCTATATTCAATTATTGATTTTGATTTTTGTTACATTACAAAGGCAAGATTACCAATATGATGTTGCATACATGTTCTTAATATAGAAAAATGATTTTATATTTTCACCATTACCTTGATACTACATAGGTTTTTCATAGATGGACTCTATCAAAGAAATAGACATTATTTTCTTTATGGAGGGAAGATTATTTGAGTAATTTAATTATATTTACTTATTCTTTTGTTACTTCCTACATATATAATATTACTTAATCAAAATCTCCCCCTACTATTTTTTCTTATTCTCTTTCCTGTCCAACCAAATCACCTCTGATCAAGTCTCCCTTCTTACTTCATGTGTGTTTGTGTGTGTGTGTGTGTGTGTGTGTGTGTGTGTGTGTGTATGTGTGTCTGTTTGTGACTCTGAATTTGATTAGGTTTGTCTGCATGAGTATGGTTGGAGGGTTATGGACCTGTGTGTGGAAAATACCAATGGCTACCTCATTGAGGAGTATGAACTCCCCTTGTCACTGAAACTTTCAATTGCCTCTAACTTCTTTGGGAGCGGTGGTGGCTTATGGGACATGAGGACACAATAGAATGTTGAAGAGATCAATATTGTTTCTGCGAATTCATAGGTATCATCCAAGCCATATTCTGAAGACAGACTTTTACAGCACCTATTCCCATCTTCACCTTTTACAGTCTTTCTACAGCACAGGAGAGGGTGCTATAGAGGTTCCATTAGAGTACAGCACATCTTATAGAGTTGAGCAATTTCCCTAAAAGCTCACTATTCAATCCCATTGTAGAAACTGACCAAAAGAGAAAAGCAAACATGGCACACTTCCCCAAAAAATAAATGTTATATTCACTGCATGCAGATAACATCTCTTAAGTGTCAGATGTTGATGGAGGTTATGAACGGGCACTGACATTTATCCTCACTTCACAGAGTGTAGATTTCTACAGAATGAGAAAATACATGAATTTAAGTATTCTGCTTGTTTAACTATTCTCCACAAATGATGTCAAATACATGCAGTTAAAGTAATCATATATTAATTACAGACTTCAATCCACATAATCACAGAGAATCATCAGGTAAATGGAGAAATATTAATGTTTAATGTTAATGGTATTTGCTCTGCCCATGCCTTTGGGCTATATGGCCTGAAGTAGGTGGTGCTTTTTGCTGTCATACATGAGCACTTAAAAGGAGAGGAGAGAGGAGTCATGTCTTTCCTTCTTCCTTTATCCTGGCATGATAGGACACCAGACAGCCTAACAATTGAACCCAGGTCCTCTGGAGCATCATTCAGTGCTCCTAACCATTGAGCAATCTATCTTCACTTTATTGGGGCTTCCAATTTGGTTACAGGCCTCGAATATTTGATGGTCCATTTTCAGAAGCAGGGATTTTTTTTTGAAAGACCATCTTACCTAGTCTTGGCAAAGTTCAGTAGTAGTTGTAAAGGCTGCTGAGTTAAATATATATATATAAAATATTGACTTCAAAATTGTGTCTAAGGATATGTTGCTTTTGAAAAGATGTTTTGCTTTTGTTTCCACAGAAGATGAGAACCTATTGACTGTTTCTAAGCTATTAGGATTTGATCAAGGGAGACCCCCCTGAAAGTTCTCCAGATGTTCCAACATCCAAACAGCTTCAAGGCAACTGGCTCAGAAAATACAGCCTCACAGACTACTCCAGTCAGGACTTGACCACAATTCTTAATTCTGAGGATCCCCATAAGATTGCCAGAGCCCCAAAGCAGCAGGAAGTAGTATGAGAAGCTACATCCAAATTCCCAAAATATTGTTTATAAATATTCATTTTATTTAAAGGGGTTAATTATAAATGCAATCATTTCTAAAAAAGAAAAGGGGATAGTATAGATATGATAGGGTAAAACGATAGATTATTGAATCTCCTTTTTAAAGAACAACAACTTGTTTAAAATGTTTTCCATTGTTATGGATTTTAGTTAATTGATACAAATTTAAAGTTAATTTTATTATACTGTATGTATATTTCTATAATGGTTTAAGATATTATGTTTGTGCAGCTTATTTGAAATTGTAATGTATGATTAAGAAATATAGATTAATAATTAGTCATCTATGATAATCAAACTTATAGTCATGTTAGTTAAGTTTTCTAGGTGTATATATAGATACATTTCAATTAGGTAGGTAATCTTCAAATGCTTCAAAGACCTGCAGAACATAGCATTTAAAATGTTTTAAAAACTTAGACTTTCCTGGACAGTGAGACATGGCTGCTCCTGGCAGGACTGATTTACTTCAGAGAGGAGGATGGGCATCAAGGATACTCCATGTGGAGTTTATGTTCTTCTTGACAAAGACAGCCATTTGTGTGAGAAACTGTTCTTGCCTGGACTGATTGACAAAATGTTGTATAGACTGGACATGCAGGACCCATGGAAAAATGACCACTAATTTTTGCCAAAACAAGGCAAGATGGTCCTTCAGTTTCCTGCTTTGTAGAGGAGATTGCCAGATATTCTACAGGACCCAGGGAGAAGCGACTAAAAAACTCTATGCCTATAGGCTGAAGATGGATGCCCCAATGTTGCAGACAAACTTTGGGACTAGGCAGCCAGCTGTCTCTGTCATTCTAGATTTTGGAAGTTGCTTACAATGCATTTCCTGTTTACTTAGGTAATATTATATCCTTCTGGGACAAATAGTTATAGTTATAATTCTCCTTGGTTATGATTAAAGATAAATTAGATATAAAACTTTAGACTCACAACACAGGATAGATGGTAGAACATTTTCTAATTTTGTCAAATATAAATAGACTAGATATTTTAACGGTGATTCTTGCTTGATAACTGTTTGTTATATATAAGTTTACTATATTAAAACTAAAACCTTCCTTTTTTATTAGATAGAAAAGGGGAAGTGCTTGGAGATGTCTTTCTGTATGCTGTGAATGTATATTGTTCCCATTGGTTAATAAATAAGATGCTTTGGCTTATGGCAAGGCAGATTAGAGGCAGGGGCAAAATCCAAGGAGACAGGAAAAAAGAAAGGCAGAGGCAGAGAGATGTGATCCCACCTCTGAAGGAAAACAAGATGTCAGTAGATTGGTAATGCCATGACCATGTGACAACATATAGATTTATAGAAATAGGTTGATTTAAGATGAAAGAGCTAGCTAGCGAGAAGCCTGAGCCAATAGGCAACACAGTTCATAATTAATATAAGCCTCTATGTGTTTACTTGGGTCCGAGGTGCTGGAAGACCATGTGTGAGAGAGATTTGTCTAGTCTGAGGGGGGATGGGCAGGATCCGTGAAACTTCTGGCTATAATCTTTAATTAGTATATCATTTAAATAAGGGTTGAATATTGTAGCTATTAAATTACTGCTTATTGCAGATGAATTTTAGTAGCTAAATCAAATGCAGTTGAATGCTGTTGGATATTTTAATGTGCTATATTATTATTTTTATTAATGAAAATTAATTAAAACTTGGAATGTATAATTTACTTGTGTATACAAAGTTAAATTTATAATTGTTATAAACACCAGCTCAAGAAGCATCACAAATACAAAATTTAAATGGGTTTCATTTACATATTCAGCAAATGAAACACATATGTTAAAGGGTATAAATATTCCTACTATTATGATCTGTTTTATGTGAAGATAATTTAGTTTTAACTTCAGCTATTGATATTAGTTTCTTTAGAAGTTTTTTTCTAATACAAGAGTGTATGAATTTCTGCCCAAGACTTACAAAGCCTATAAATCTTCATTAGACTTTTTTTGAGTTCTAAAATTGTAGTGTGTTTTTCTTCCACAGAACATTTAATTGAAAGCATTGTCAGTTCATATGTGTTTACAAATATAAATGGTTGTATATATCTAATTCATATTTTATGCAATATATTTCTTTACCACCTACAGAAGATGTAGTTGAAAGATGTATTAATAAGAATTACTACTTTACTTAGGAATTAGGAAATTCTGTCTTTGACCTTGAATTTTTCTAAATTGTGTGTCTTCAGACAGCAAAAGTAGTATTTGAAAAATCTTAATTCTTCTGATTAGGTAAAATATATTTAAAAATCTCATTGGGAAGAGTCTAAATCTGTGGGATAAAAGCTCAGTTAATTAAGAGCTGAATTAAAAACACAGCATGGCGTCTCTTAGCAAACTAACTTTAATACTCGAATACAACTACTGTGTATTTTTCCTGTTGCCAAAATACTTTCCTTGGAATCCTAAAGCAAATATTTCATCCTGAAACAGCTTTTGATGATAAATTTCTCTGCTCTTGATCTCTTAGTTTTAGTTTTTTTTCTGAAGTATGGCCTGATTCTAAGTCCTTCATTGTTTGCTCTTTTGGTGGACTTTCCATTCTTCAAATATAATAAGTACTTACAATAATGTTAATATATAAATTTCACCTATTTAAAAAAAAAGTATAACTATTCAAGGTTCAGATGGTCTGTCCAGGAATCACTGACCACGTTTGTGTCTGTTGTTTTGCTGTTTTTATTCTCCTTTTCTACTACATTGATTTGTGTGCATTTTAAAAGAACATAGTAATCAACATTTGTTTTCTGGAGATTTGTTGTGACTCAGGGAGTCCCCATCTCTCTGAGATGCTAAAACAAATGGCCACCATATTGCAGACACTCCTTTATGGGAAAAAATTATAATCTGAATGCTCATAAAAGTTTTAATACTTAGAGGTCATATTTGGATATTTTGTTGTGCATCAAGTTACATTGATCCCTAGAGTTGGCATCTGGATTGAACTCCTGTTCAAATTACCTTGCTGAGTCTTATAATACCACCATTTCAAATGTATTTATGCATATTTGCAAGCCAACACCTGTCAGGTGGCCATTGGCCTAATTACTTGGGATGGAAAGGGTTTATTTGGCTTATAGGTTCATCACCTTTTAGCATGCTCATGGGAGAAAACATCTTCCCAGATTCCATGATATCTGCTGATCACACTAGACACACCAAACCAATAATCCATGTCTGTTTCAACTGTAGGAGGAACATTGGTATGCCTCGTAGGGCAAAGGTTGACAAAGGAGAAGCCTGCTTCCCAGACCCATGCTGTAAAACTTTAATTCCTGCGGCATCAGCAGCCCAGAATGTTCTGATTAATCCATCATTAAAATTTGGCACAAAATATTCTTATTATCATTGATATGCTCCCATAAATACAGCCAATGGGTCAGCAAAGGCACTGGGAAAGTGAAAATAATGAGAGCAATGATGATGACTATGATGATACTATGATGATTTGTAAATTGGCTTTAATGAATGCTACATGTGCTTGCTCTTGGATCCACCATACTGCAATTAGCCAAGTATGTTGAGTATTTTCAATTTTTTAATATGGTTACTATAGTTTCCAAAGGAAAAGTTCTAAAAGCATGTTTAGTAATACTAGAAATCAAACCCTCATGAGCACATGACAAATACTCTGATTAATTATGCCCTCAGTCATTGATTTTTTTTTAAAGAATCAGTAATGGTATTTCATCATCAACCTTTAGGTATATTTTAAAAATCTGCCATTTGTCAATTTTGAAAAAAAATAGTGAAGAAAGAATGATCCCAGGTATTCTGAAGTTCTGGCTTGGAAAGTACCCCTTAGAATTTATTCCAACTCCAGAAGGGTCTGTGCTTCACAGATCTACTCTCTTCATTATGGCTTAAGGGTCCCTTCATGGGTTCATCATGCCTCAGCCCTTTTGTCAAAAGATGCCCAAAGTGCAAGAGCAGACTTCTCTTCTAGAGTATTGCACAGCTTCTCAGGTACAATCATACCCCAAAGAGAAACCTGTCAAGGGAATCAGAGAGATTCTGGGATCTGAGGGGATATCCATAGGCTTACAGATGTTTCTCTGTTATCTGTACATAGGACTAGAGAGCAGATCATCATATCCAAGAGGCCCTAATGCATTGTAAATTAAAGTTCAACACTAGGGTGGATTCTGGGCTCTAGTTTTTTCATTACCAAAAGGCATTGGCTTAGTTATTATCATGGCTAAAAATGATGCTGGGGAAAAATAGAATATTCTTTTGTCTCAGTAGTTGCTAGAAAGGTACATTTAGCTCAACAGCTTTCCGGCAAAAATATCTTTGAAATCAGCTCCAGCGTATGTTTCTCTTTCTTTATGCAATCTTTGCAAGCTTTATTTTTGTAATAAATGAACAATTTGGTTTGCTTGCTTATATGCACTGAGTGTCTTCAGAAGAAATCACACAAAGAGAAAGCGTGCTTAAGAAAATGACTGTCTCTATTCTCTGTGTAAAGTTCTTTCTTTTTATTTTCATTGAGCAAATAATCATTGCTTGCTGTTTGTGCCAGGATCAATGCTCAGAACAGAGATGGCAAAAGATGAATAAGAATTGGTCTTTTGTCTAAGGGAACCTATCAGAGAAAGTAAATATTTCAATAAACTGCTACAATAGAGCTTCCTTAGTCTCAGTAAAGGGACATTAGTTATGTGATTTGTTAATTGACTAAGTGTCTATTTTTTGCATTAAAATTGGTCCAAAAATACTCTCATAATGTCCATGAGTTGGGAATTTGGACAAGGCACAGCAGTAGTGCTCATCACATCACCAGTCTGTGGTTTCCAGGACCTAATCTAAAGAGTCCCAAGGTGAGAGTCTAATATCTTCTGAAAGATAAAAAGTTGATATGGTATGCTTGTTGGGGTCTTAACTAGAATATTTACTGGTATACTCACATATGACCTCCATGTGTAGTTTAGGTTTCTTTACATTACAGTGGCTGTTTACTAAAAGGAAGCAAACCAAGTAACAAAGAACGACTTTTTTGTGGAAAATAAATCAACCAATCAGTTACTGAGATCACTGTTTAGTAGTGTTCAGGAGGGCCAGTCATTTTTAGCAGCCTTATGAATAACAAATGTGTATACTGTGCATGTTAGTAATAATACTTTATATTCCAAACTTATCTCATTAAATTACATCACAAGAGAGGGGTGTTCAATACCCTCTTCAGACACCATTAAAGCTAATTGATTGTTTGAAACCATTCTCTGATAGCAGTCTCTGGGCTTGGTGAACAATTTTGACTGACATTGAAGGAATTGAGCAATACAATCCAAAAAGGGTATATGATAAGTTTGAATTCCAGTAAATGAACAGCTTTAGGAAGGATATCCATATCACCACCATGCTACAGAAATAGATAACTTGGCAACCCTTAGACTTGCCTGTCCAATGTCATTATAGTACTCATGGTATGGTAGGCTTTGTGAGATATAAATTGATATTTTCAGTGATCAGCACTTTCACTTTAAATGACCATTCCATTATGCTTTGAAATAAATTTTATCTTAGTACATACACATCTGTACAAATATTATTTTGTCTTTTTTTCAGTTTATATGTAAAGAGATGAGAAAGAAATATTGGTAAGGAAACCATTTGCTGTATGATGTAGAGTTGTTTTTATCTAATAATCATTAGTTCCATGTTCTAACTGAATTGAATGATTGATCTCTTCTCAAAGACTCTTATGATGATGATTTATATCTTCTTTATAGCTCATTGAATAAGACATTGTAGCATATAGTGATGGTGACTGAACAAATACTTTTCTTATTCTCCTACAAAAATCTGAAGCTGTCAAAATTGTCCTCTACCATTGAACTCAGTGATTGTCTTCTTCCAGAAAGCAGTTTTCTGTCAGGATCCCTTTAAAATGTCATCTTCAAAATCCTCCACCCTTTCTCATCACTCCCACTGGTCCCTAATATTTAGCCTGTATTTGACTTTTCAAACTATGTATAAACCACTAGTAAGTACTGATGCATACCATTCTTTTATATATATATATATATATATATATATATATATATATATATATATATATATATATATATATATCCCAACCAAAGTTCCTCCCCTCTTTTTTCTCCTCCCAGTTTCTCCTCTCCACTCCCCCACCCACCCTTCCTCCCCTATTTCTGTTCAGATAGGGGCAGGCCTCCCCTGGATGTCAGCCAGCCATGGTATATCAAATTGCAGCTAGACCAGGCACCTTATCTTCTATTAAGGCTGGATGAGGCAATTAGGTGGGAGAAATAGGTCCCAAAAGCAGGCAGCAGAGTTCAAGACAGCCCCTGCTCTCACACTGTTCTTGTTGAGCAGCTGTCACAGTATTTGTGTTTCTCAGAATATAACTTTTATTAGTTCTTGTTGTCTGGCCTTCTACCAGTTACACAAAATATCTAGATAGAGAATTACTTGCATTTACAAAGTCCTATATGCCAGTTTGGCATCACATTTGTGTAATGCATCACACTTCTGTGATGCAGCCTTCCCTCTAGACTGGAGTTTTGTCTTGGTTTTCCATTTATCTCCTATTATCTAACAGAATGCCTCCAACTTCAGGGAAGCCAAGCAACAACAATCATGTCTTTATTTATCTCTCATGGTTCTGGGGTTTACTGAGCTCAGCCAGGTGGTTCTTAATCTGTTTTATGCAGCTAGTAACAGATGATGACTTGGGTAGAAATCATCAAGAACACTTCTTCACTTACCTATTTAGCAATGTTTGCTGGCTGTCAGCTGAGACCCCAGCTGGGGCTGTTGCTAGGACACCTACATACAATTATTTTTATATAAAATGTGGAGAGGTATGAAAAATTAGATAAAATTACCTCCTCACGCTTAAATTATGCTCATGTATGCCTATGGGAATGTAATCACTCTGCTCCTTCAAATGTAATATAATTCTAAATTCTTCTCTGTCTTCCCAAATGGAAATACACCCATTCTTTAATTTTAGCTTTCCTGGCTAATCCAGCCATCAAGTAGCTTCATTGTCTCTTATCACTCACGACTCTCATTATCTACTTGTCTTATTTATGAAAAAAGCTTTCTTTATACCCAATGCTTTAACAAAAATTCTCTGTAAACTGAAGACAGGAAATAAACCCTCTCATTTCAATAAATGATGGTGATGCTAAAACAAGAGCTACCACAGTACTCATGTTGAAAGACTGGAAACACCCCTTACATTAGAACAACAACAAAGAAAAATCAACTTATAACTTTTGTTTAGCAGTGTACTGGAAATTCTAAGCAGAAAAATGAGTTAAAAAATTAATGAATTGATAAATTGAAAATAAATTACATTCATATTAAAAAGAAATTAATAAGATTTACTTGAATAAAGTGATCCAAAAAAATGTATAATGAGTAACATTGTATACGGAGTAGAAAGGCTTTGGTTTTTAAATAAAATGTAAAATAACCATTGGTGAGTTTAGAGTGAAATTGGAAATGTTGTACAAGATTTCTGGGATTATAAGCATTGTATCCATCTTAGAATGTAGTTTAACAATATCTCAAACATTTAAATCCAGAATATATGTTCAAGTAATTCTGCTGGATGTGTGTACTCTTCCCAAGCTTAAAACAAATATTCAAATGCTGGTAGCAGTACAATTTACAAAAGTATAAAAGCCTGAATTTATTTATATTTATATTATAAATTTATAACTATAAATTATATTTATAAAAGCTTAAATTCCTGTTATGGAAAAATGAATAAACAGTGTTATAGACACACAAGAAAATAACATTCTCCACAAAAACAAAAAAGATAGTGTAAGAAAATCAAGAAGGGGTCATGAAATATCATGTGTGGTGTGATTCCATTTATATGAAATACTTAGAGAGAAGAAGGGTTTAATAGCAACAAGGCATGGTTGTCAGAAGGTGTAGCTTTACATTTTTTGTTGGTTAACTTTTCTGGGTCACAAGATATACCTGGTAAGCCTCATTCTGAGTGTATCTGTGATGATGTTCGTGGTTCTATGAACATTTGAATCAATAAGTGGAGTAAAGCAGGTTGTGGATTCACCACACCCATCCCCACAAGTGCAGGGCATAACTTATCCAGTTTGTTAAGGTCCCAGTAGAGCAGAAGAGAATAGAAACACATGTTAATTTTCTGTTGGCCTGGCTGCCATTAAGTCAGGACAAAAATCTTCTCCAGACTTCAAGACCAAGACTCAGACTAGAACTGATCCCTCTGTTCTTCTGGCTCTCAGGTACACAGCTCTCTTGACCCTCCAGTTGTTAGACTATATATTAGAAGACCTTTCAACTGCAACTGGCATGTGGACCAGTTGCTTCTTATAATCGTACTGGTGTTGTGTCTCTGGAAAACACAGAGTAAAGAGTGATTGACTAATTGAGAAAGATTCTCCTCTGTAGAAGTAGAAATGTGTTTTGACTATGTAAGCAAAGTGGTTGTGAAGCATTTTAGAAGTACAAATGACTTCTGAATTACAAAGTATGGTAGAATAATCTTTTTTGTACTCTGAGAAGATTTGTCTTGGCCAAGGCACCTTCTGATTGATTTAATATAATGACGAATGGCAAATACCTAGGCAGGAAGAGGTTAGGTGGAACTTCCAGGCAGAGAGAGAAGAGGAGATGAATCTAGATCCAAGAGAGATGCCAGAGGACATGGAGAGGAAACAGGACGTACAAGATGGAAGAGAGGTAAAAAGTCTTAAAGTAAAATGTAGATTAAAACAAATAGGATAATTTCAGTTATAGGAGCTAGTGGGATAATCCTAAATTATAGGTGGAGCTTTCATAATTTGTAATAAATCTCTGTGCAATTTTTTTGTGAGCTGGAGGCCAAAGGAAAAATCTGATTACAAGTGGCTCGCAATGTGGGGCTCAAATATCTAAACACAGGGCTTGAAAAAGCTAATAAAAGTTGTGGATAAGGAGCCAGATGTGGCTTCCTAGTCCTTTAATCTCTCAGGCAGGCTGGTGCTCTGTGGTATACAGAGGCACAGCTACCAGCTGCTGCCTTCAATCTGGAGTCAGCCACCATCACCATCTGCCAGTGCTATGAACCAATGCCATTCACCAATGCCATGAACTAAGGTGAGTTGAGTAGCAGCTGACATGACAGTTTAAGATTTGTCTCATGCAGTCAGAAAATGCTACAGACAAAGTAAAGACAGATCTAGATGTGGAAAAACTTCTAAACAGGTTACAGTGTATTTATAAAAGTTGCTTAGGCCTAAGAAAGAGAAAAAAATGGATATAGACAGTAATAGAAAAAATAGTTTATAAATAATAAAATAAAGACTTTAAAGGGAAATTAAAATAACATAAAAAGGATAAGCCACATAAAGATGAAAAATACACATAAAGTCTAGATTCTGATGGTGTTGTTAATTTTGAATTTTTTGAATGCAGATGAGTACACAACAGCTGCTGAAAGACATGGGATTGTAAGAGAGACTGCTAAATTAAACCAGCCTAGATACTTTAGGAATGCCTTAACTTTAAAATGGAATTCAAAAAATGCATTGCGTTGGAGAAGAGGTTGCTTCCACAGGAAATGAAGGGCTGTGGATTCATTCAAGGTTAAATAAGATCAGGTTTGATCAGGGGAGACCTGAAAAATCTTGACTACACATATAAAGAAATAAACCTAGAAAAACTACAAGACAGGTGACATATATTTTACCTTCTCAAATATAAAACAAAAAATAATCTTTGTCTGGCTTGTGTACAACCTAGAGTCTATACTTATGTTAATGCTGGTATATATGTTACCTTTGAAAATTTGAGTGTTTTTAGAACAAGGGAACCAGGCACTAATGAAAATGGTGGCCCAGCTGATCCAGCCTCTCAGAATGCCTTTGTTACAGTTTTGTCAAAGTTCTACATCCACAACAGTTTCAGGGCTACTGGCTGAGATGGTCCAGCCACAGACTATATTAGCCAGGACTACAGAGAAGCCTTGCACTTTCCCATTGCACAGAGACTGGATAACAAATACTGTGGCTAGTTTTTCCAGAACTTGACCATTGTCTCATTTTTCAGGGTTCCCTAAAGATGCAGTTGCCCACAGAAAACAGGAGCAGTCTAGAGAACACAATGCTCACATTACAAAGAGGTAGGGTGGGTGGTTTTTGTTTATTTGGTGGGCTATGGTTGTTTGTTATCACTTAGTTGAGTTGGTCACAAGTTATTTGTCATGGTCAGGGAGGATACTCAGTAAAGGAAATTAGTTTCAGGAAACTCATTCTGAAAAAAGTGGGGATATAGAAATGATAGTATAAAAGGGTAGTTTATTGAATCTACTTTCAAAAATAAAATACATGTACTAGTCTCAAATATTTTACATTGGTATGGATTTTTGTATTTTGATACAAATTTAGGGTTTTTTTTTTTTTACAGTATATGTTTCTACTCTTGTTCAAGATATTTTAATATATTGAAACAAATTTGTTTATTCTTTGTAGCTGGAGTTTTCCTGCCTGGTCCACAGTCAGGACAAATATCTCTCACCTGCCAGTCCCACAGACACTTTGACCCAACCAAGTAAACACAGAGACTTATATTGCTTATAAACTGTATGGCCACAGCAGGCTTCTTGCTAAATGTTCTTACATCTTAAATTAATCCATTTCTATAAATTTTTACCTTGTCACGTGGCTTGTGGCTTACCAGCATCTTCACATGATGCTTGTTCTGACAGCGGCTGGCAGTGAGTCCTTCCGCCTTCCTGTTCTTTCTTTTCTCCTCTCTGTTAGTCCCGCCTATACTTCCTGCTTAGCCACTGGCCAATCAGTGTTTTATTTATTGACCAATCAGAACAATTTGACATATAGACCATCCCACAGCAATTCTTGTTATACTGTATGTTTCTGTTCTTGTTAAAGATATTGTACCTATATAACTCATTTGAAAACATAATTTAAAGTTCTAGGCCTTGAAAGCTATTAAGGATAATAAAGAAAGACAAGTTAACAGTTTGTCATCTATGACAACCAAACTTGTAGTCACATTAGGTATGTCTTCATGGTCAAAGCAATATATTGTAGATAGATAGATAGTCTTCAAACTCTTTAGAGATCTACAGAATATGGCATTTAAGATGTTTTAATAACATAAAAGTTTTCATGACAGTGAGACAAGTCTGTTCCTGGCAGCACCAAGTTACTTCAAAAGAAGGTGATGGGAGTTTGCTTTCATTTGTGGCACTGGGGAAAAACAAAACAAAACAAAACAAAAAACAACTGCCCTTGACTCAATTGCTAACAGAATGCTGTCCAAATTGGACAAGTAAGACACAAAGGAATAAGACTACTGAACTTTAACAAGACAAGGTAGGACAGTCCTTCAAATTCCTGCTTCATAGAAAATTCTGTTAGATATTCTAGACCTATAGGCCAAAGATAGATGCCCCAATGTTGCAGAGGAATATTGGGTGACTCTCTAGGCAGCCAACTATTTCTGTCATTTTTTATAGTTTTGGAAGTTGCTTGCTCTACACTTCCTGTTTACTCAGGTAATAGTATATGTTTCTCAGGTCTTTTTTTTTTAAATTTTATAATTTGATTTAATTTTACATATCAGCCACAGATTTCCCTGTCCTCCCTCCTCCTGTCCTCTCCGCCCTCCCCCCAGCCCATCCCCCATTCCCATCTCCTCCAGGGCAAGGCCTCCCCTCGGGATTCAGCTCAACCTGGTAGATCCAGTCCAGGCAGGTCCAGTCCCCTCCTCTCAGGCTCAGCAAAGTGTCCTTGCATAGGTCCTAGGGTTCCAAACAGCCAGCTCATGTACTAAGAACAGGTTCTGGTCCCACTGCCTGGGGGCCTCCCAAACAGTTCAAGCTAATCAACTGTCTCACTTATCCAGAGGTCCTGATTCAGTTGGGGGCTCCTCAGCTATTGGTTCATAGTTCATGTGTTTCCACTAGTTTGGCTATTTGTCCCTGTGCTTTTTCCAATCTTGGTCTCAACAATTCTCGCTCATACAATCCCTCCTGTTTCTTGCCGATTGGATTCCTAGAGCTCCACCTTGGGCCTGGCCATGGATCTCTGCATCCGCTTCCATCAGTCATTGGATGAGATTTCTAGCACGACAGTTAGGGTATTTGGCCATCCTATCACTAGAGTAGGTCAGTTTGGACTTTCTCTCAACCGTTGCCAGTAGTCTATTGTGGAGGTAACTTTGTGGATTTCTGGGGATCTCTCTAGCACTTTCTCAGGTTTTTGATGGGTTTAAAGACTCAATAGTTATAGTTAGAATTTCTCTTAGTCATGGTAGAAAGTAAATTAGGTATAAAACTTTGGACTCGTCAAGAGAGAATAGATAATGTATTTTCTGTGAATTTGCCAAATACAAATGGATCAGATATTGTTCTTATTTGATAATTGTTCTTATTGTATATCATTTCACTTTTTCAAGTTAATACCTTTCCTTTTCACTTAGACAATACCTGATAATTATTCTTACTGTATGTAGTTTTGTAGTTTTACTCTGTTAAATTTAAAACATTTTTTTTTTTTATTTAGAAAAATGGGGGAAATGTTATAGAATAATCTTTTTGTACACTGTGAAGATGTGCTTTTGCCAAGGCACCTTCTGATTGGTTTAATAAAGAGCTAAATGGCCAATAGCTAGGCAGGAAGAGGTTAAGTGGGACATCTGAGCAGACAGAGAAGAAGAAATGAATCTAGGCAAGAAAGAGATACTAGAGGACACAGAGAGGAAACAGGAGGTACAAGACAGAAGAGAAGTAAAAAGCTATGAAGCAGGCTGGGCAGTGGTGGCGCACGCCTTTAATTCCAGCACTTGGGAGGCAGAGCCAGGTGGATCTTTGTGAGTTCAAGGCCAGCCTGGTCTACAAAGTGAAATCCAGGAAAGGCACAAAGCTACACAGAGAAACCCTGTCTTGAAAAACCAAAAAAAAAAAAAAAAAAACCATGAAGCAAAGCATAGATTAATATGAATGGGTTAATTTAAGTTATAAGAGCTAGTGGGACAATCCTAAACTGTAGGCCAAGCTTTCACGACTAAACATTTCTGTGTTGTTTTTTGTGAGCTGACATCCCAAAGGAAAATCTGACTGCAATATACTTTAAAATGACTGATTTTATGTTATGT
The DNA here is from genome assembly GCF_949786415.1 of Peromyscus eremicus. NCBI lineage: Eukaryota > Metazoa > Chordata > Mammalia > Rodentia > Cricetidae > Peromyscus > Peromyscus eremicus. The sequence continues at coordinate 71,244,961 of NC_081419.1, forward strand.
GACTTTCACTTAAAAAAAAAAATTACACATAGAGTGCGAAGTGGAAAGCTATTTTCTTTACTGCTATAAATCAGTTTTCCATCTCCTGAATATGATGGCATTCTAGATAAAGCAAAGTTGTTGGGAGAGGAGCAGATATGCAGAATTTTGAATATATATATATATATATATATATATATATATATATATATATATTTTCAAGACAGGGTTTCTCTGTGTAGATTTGGTGCCTGCCTGGATCTTACTCTGTAGACCAGGCTGGCCTTGAACTCACAGAGATCCACCTGGCTCTGCCTCCTTTGTGCTTGGATTAAAGGCATGTGCCACCATTGCCCAGCCCTTTGAGCTTAATTATAAGATCAGCCAAGCTCTATTTATGATGAGTTGAGAAACAGACCACCTCTTTGTCTCCGAGATACATATCCAGGAAGAAAATTAGAGCTGTCATCACTGGATCATTACTTTAGACAAGAACTGCAAACTTGTTTCTATGATATATACTCTTCTACTATGTCACAATGGTCACTTTGACTGGAAAAATAATCCCAAAGATTAGAACTTCCCTTTCCAAGGAAATAGTTCTATACACCATCACAAAAAAGTGATGGTAGGTTTTTAAATGTTCTTCCTCTCTGTGAGGCTAAAATTCTGTAACTGCATTGGGAGAAGCTAAATCAATGCAAAAGTGGCATTAAAAAGCAAGAGAAAGACTAAGCAGTCAAGATTTATTTCTTATTTTATAGCTTACTTCAATAAGAACAGTAATAGCCTTATTTCTTTCACCTGTAGAAAAAAAAAGACTGTTCTTCTTAATTGCATGTACATATTAGAATTATTCTATCATTTCTGGATAGCAAAAGGTGGGCTACATTAAAGCCTATGTTGTACCCATGTATTAACATGTGATGCTATAACAGAATACTACAGACTGGGAAACTTAAAAAGAACATAAATTTAAGAGGCTATGAATTTGAAGGGAGGGATATTATGAGAAGATTTGGAGGAAAGATAGGGAAGGAAGAAATCTTGTAATTAAAATACAATTTCAAAAACAAGAAACAAACAAAGCAAGAACTGATGTTTATTTTCTCATAGTTCTCTGGGCTATTAAGTGCAAGACTAAGGGGGCCAGCGGATTTGCTTGTCTGGTAAGGTTACTGTAGCTGCCAAGATGGCACTTTCTTCTATGTCCTGTGGAGGAAAGAATGCTGTATTCTCTCATGGCAAAGAGTGGAAAGGGAAGTGAAAGCTGAATGCTATATGAACCTTTGTTCTTATGGATGTTAATCATATTAATGGGGAAGGAAACCTCATAGCTGAGTTATTAGAGTTGTTACATAAAAAACTGTGGCATGTTAAAAAATGTTTTGTGAAAACATTATTTTCCTGTCTTATTTTGTTTTCCTTTTCCTAGGAAATGTTGGCCATTCAAGATATTTTGTGGAAAAGCAGTTCTGTCTGTTTAGCTTGGGGAAACCGCTAATATTGTTCCTATTTTTTTCTACTGAAGATTCACATTGTTTTATGGAATCTCAAAGAAACAGACTTTTTTTTTTGTAATAGTGACTTTCTAACAGATGGTCTTTGGAAGCAATCCTGTGCTGTGTAGGGGGGACTGGGTTTCTATGAGGGAAAATGGCTTAGAGACCTTGGTGAAGGCTATTAATAGAAAACTTAAATTTTTTTTTCACACACTAATAGTGCATTTATTTTGTCTCAGAGGAGTGGTTTAGAAGGATTAGTATTCATTCATAAAATAAAACCTTCATCATTTTGCTCTTTCACTCTTTTGCAATTGCCCCCCAAAACACAGTAACTGAAAGAACTGGAGACAGCTGCATCATTAATGAAGGGAGCTTGCCTTGTGGTCAGGTGACAGAGCCCTGACAGCAACTTCTGTGACCGCTGTACTGCTGTACTTTTTTCAAATAGAACTGAGTTTCAGTGAGTCATTTGGCAATCTTAGAGAGAGTGAGAGGGACTCTTCAGGCACAACCTTCTCTTTTGTGTGCCTGGAGCATTTACTTTCTAAAAAGCCAATCAAGCACTATTGGAAGGAAGAAGTAGTGTGATCAGGCTTCAGGCTTTTGTGATGATGGATAAAGAAGAAAGGCTGCAAGGAGAAGGCAGGATAAAGGGAAGCTGGAAACTTAAAAACAAAGTGGTACTTTGGTCAAGACTTTTCTGTCCCACTAAAAGCCACCAAGCTTTCCTTCCTGAGAAAGGGTGTGGGATGCCATGCTTTGTTTTGGAAATGAGTTAAAGCAGGAGCTCTCTCAGGTAGCACTCCTAGACAGACCTAAGGCAATGAAAGGCTTGAGAACTTAACAAGAATCAGCTTGTGCACCAGATTTGAATGATCTAAGTTACTTTTTCCCAATGCCCACAGTTGGTCTAATATCAAAAGAGCAGCTTTTACAAGCAATCTTGGGAAGTCTTTTAAATAGAGAAACAATTCTTCATTACAGAAGCAGAATTGTTTGTGGTTATTTGCATAGGTGTGTTTGTACTTGTTTCCCAACAATGATGGGGAGAGTCCAATCCTCTCCAACAGAAAAGCACAGGTACGCTATTGAAGAGAAGGATAGGCAGACACTGGCTAGGCAGTTTAGAATAACAAGATTCTATCAACATGACCAGAGGCTGGAGACTCCAGGAAGAGTCTGTTTTCCCCTTATTTTTTCCCCCAAAGAAATACCCTTTCCTGGAAATCTTACTGAGTACAGAACTCAACACCAGAAATAAACTTTGGCCTGACAAGTTCACCCCAGCCCCTTCCTCCATCCACTAAAGCATCATTAACTCCAAGGCAGCCAGGGTCAATGGTACCCAAATCTGGACACCCCTCCTGTGCACAGGAGCCTCATCTTCTTTCTTTCCCTTAAGCTCCTATAATAAAATCCTGTTTTCTAAATCTCTGCCTCTGTGGTCCATGAATTTCATTCTTTGAATTTATGAATCAAGAACTGGAAAGCCTCTGAATTGGAGTGGCTTTGATGTCATTTGAGTCCCTGGAAAGCAAGCCTCTCAACCTGAGCACAACAGAATTGAGAAATATTCTCATCTCAAACAAACCCCAGCATCTTGTCAGTTTGGGGGCTTTTAATGATTCCTAAGTTTAGCAAGAAGAAAGATGACATTATAAATGCGTTTTGCCTATCGTGGGGAAATTTATACTGATTATAGACTGAAGTGACTTCAAAAAAGTTTCAAATTACAGAGGCCTCAGTTTTATGATTTTAGTATTTGCTCAATAGTTGGGAGATGGATGAAACAGGTAAGGAAGGAAAATATAGGAAGGAACAGGGAACACTAAGAGTAATTTGAGGGATCATATGGAAACCTACTATAGTACAAACTTCTTAAATATATATATGAATTATATATTAAATATTATTCATATTATTATTAATTATATATTTATATAATACAAAATATTATATTAATACATACAACTAAATGCATGTATACACACACACAAACACACACACACACACACACACACACACACACACACACACATACGAAATCTGAATGGAATCACCAAAAAACAAAGGAAATAAAGCCCCCACTAGACTTCTATCACCATCAAGTGAAACCTCCAGTGCCAGGAATGGGTTACATCTAAAATATTTGTTGGCTAAAAGGGTTCATCTGATGGAAATTTCCAAATAACTCAAACTATTACCAAGATTATTCATTTTTCGCCACAAACAGATGGTAAGGCACTATTTCTAAAGACAACACCTACATATCTCATTGAAAATGGAGAGGTCCACCAGATGCCCAGAGCTTTCACCCTATTGACCCCTAGTGTTCATGGCATTGTAAGATAATCTGCATACTACAAAAGAAGAAAGATAATCACTAACTAGCTACAAGCCTTTCTATTTACAGTGGTGACATGTCTTCATAATAACTGGTGCAATAATGGCAAAAATCTTGTGAGAGAAAGCAAGAACTACCTGATGGGATTCAAGGCTCACTCCTTGAGATGGAGCTCATGCCTGACACTGTGTGGCCAAGAACTTGAGACTAGATAGACCATGAACCTAGTACAGAAAACCAGATACTATTGTTCTGCTAATGCTATTATTCTGCTAAAGAAATGTAGCAATACACCAACTCCTAATGACATTCTGCTATACCCATAGATCAGGTCTCAGTCAGCCATCATGAAAGAAACTTCCTCCTGCAATAGATGGAAAGCAATACAGAGTTCCACAACTGGACAATATGCAGATAGTGAAATACTCAGCCATAAATGGGTATCTTCATCAAGCTCATCTCCTCAGAGTTCAGGGAACTCCTAGGAAGGCAGACAAAAATATTTTAAGAGCCAGTGGGGATGGATGGTAGATAATAAGGAAACCAGGTCTTCTGGATATACTAATACTGACAGCACATACGAATTCAGAGACTGTAGCAGCACGCAGAGGGCCTGCACAGGCACGAGCCATTTTGTATCCCAGCACTGAGAGGGGAAATGTGCACAAACGTCCATCCCTAACCCAGAAGCTATCTCTAATTGACACTGCGCACAAAGGGAAAGGAAAAATCAGTTTTCTTCAGTGAAATCTCACTGGTACACAAACCACACTTAAGGGCAGATCCCATGCCCAGAAGTAGATGGCCAAATCAAAACGAATTCAATGGTATTTTAGAGTTGTTTTATCTCATAATGCTTTGTTTGGGCATTTTTAAAATAATTTATGGAACTTTTGAGTATCTATTATGGTTTCTGATTTTGTGGTTTTGCTAGTTTTGTGTGTATGAGTTCCCCCTCCCCCCACACACACTGTGCTTGTGTCTGAATGTGTTTTTTCTATGCTTTTTATTTGTTGTTCTTTCTATTTATTTGTTTTGTTTTATTCTGCTTTCACTGTTTGTTGCCTGTTGGTTTTTTTTTAAAAAAAAAGAAAGGAAGAAGAAATGGATGAGGGAGATAAAAAGGATATCAGAGGAGATTATGGAAGGGAAACCATATCAGAATATATTGTCTGAAAAACATTTTCAACAAATAAATAAAAATGAAAACAAGTTTAGTGACTCAATTGTTTGTGGACTTTGTGTAGTTACCAAAATCTCTGGTCAGTGGAATAGGAGCTGATCTCAGGACTGGAATTTTGAATAGAAGGTTATGGATCATTTATCCTTGGAAATGGGAATGTGGGTAAAAAAATTCTCCCTTTCCTTCTAATTACCTCTATCAACTTAATGACAATAAGACTAAGTATTGTTCTGAAAACTAAAATAAAACCTTGGAGGCCCATGGTTCCCCAAATGAGTGATTCTCATTGTCTTAGGTAAGTCTAGAACTCATGCATGCAAAGTAAAAACTTGATCATTTGTTTACCAGAACATAAAGTTACCAATGAAATCAAGATACATTGAAAAAAACCTGAGGAGGCACTAACTAAGTAATTAGTTCTAATTTTGATCATACTTGGGTTTGCATCCAGGGTGATAAAAAGGATTAAATCTTGTCGGAGTTTGCATTTTAAGAGATGAGAGCTTGACTACCTCGACTTATTTTATCTCTCTGAAAAGAGGTCCCCATTCTTGTGATGCAGAGCCTAGAGAAGCGACAGTGAGCCTTATACGGAGCTAAAACGATGCTGTAAATTCCAATAGGGATCTAGCCTGAAATAGAAAAAAATGGCTTCCTTCTCTAAGAGGGTGGGCAATTAATTTCTACTTAACGAACATTTAATTGCTTATTTTCTGCCAAGTAACTGACTTTAGAGTTTGAGTCAGTCTGATATTACCAGCTTACTGCTCTCTCTCTCTCTCTCTCTCTCTCTCTCTCTATATATATATATATATATATATATATATATATATGACTTAAGTTTTAGTTTTGCTTAAATATATTTTGAGAATATCATACATGAGTACTGGGTTTATATAATTTCCACTCTTCTTTTGCTCCCATCAATTCCTCCCATGCCCCTACCACACACCCATTGCAAATCCATGACCTGTTTTCTCCTTAATTATTATTGTTGCATACACACCCACATAAAGATAAATATAAAGAGCCTGCTGAGTCCATTCAGTGTTGCTTCTATGTGCATGCATTTAGGAGTGAACGCTGGGGGCTGGATTACCTATCAAGGAGCTCATCTCTGGAGAAAACTGAAACAGCCTTTTCAGAGTACATTTATTGCCTGTAGCTCTTCATCTAGAGGTGGGGGGCCTTGTGAGATTGTCCCTTTCCACATTGTCATGCCAACAGTTATCCTAATTATATAGATCTTCTTTAAGCAATCACATTTTTGAAATTTTATGGGTAAAGTGTCCCTGACATATTGAGAAGACACTATCTAGTCACAGAAGTCCAGGGACTCTCGCTTTTAATCTTATCATCACCACCTCTCTCCATGATGTCCCCTGAGCCTTGGATGTAGGGGTAGTGCTGTAGATATACAAGCTGGGCTTAGGCCCTTGTTTTCCATTTTTTGAAAGTGTCTGCTGATGCATCCTACACCAAATGCTCAGGGAAATTTAAAATAATTAGGAAAACATAATGTTTGTCAACTATCAAACACTGTGAATGACTAACTTATGTCATTTGTGTTTTAGTCTCTTGATGTTCCCTTTCAATGCTGTTCTGCCTTAGTGAACAGCTACCAAGTACTAAGAACACAAACATTTCTTAAGTTGTTGGGACCTGTTTACCTGCCAATGACTCTATTAGTTACTATGTAATTACTCTTCAAGTATGATTTCTGACCCACTTGGAACAGAATCTCTTGGGAGATTGCTCATGAATACATCGGTGTGTTGGCTAGTTTTTTGTCAACCTCAATTAATAAGATGCCCCCACTATATTGGCCTGCATGCAAGCCTGGAGTACATTTTCTTGAAAAATGTGGTGGTGCCAACCTCAGGTGCTACCAATGGGCTGGTGGTCTTATGTTGTTGTAAGAAAGCAGGCTGAGCAAGCTATGGGGGAGCCAGCCAGTGAGCCATAGTCATCCATGGATTCTGCACCAATTCTTGATTCCTGATTCCTGCCATACAGACTACAATTATGGACTGTGATGTGGAAGTGTGTTTCCAAGTTGCTTATGGTCATGGTGTTTGATCACAGCATTAGAAACTCTAAGTCATTAAGTTATGCTGTTCTGTCCTGAACTCACTTAATATTGTTGTATGAATGTTTTGGAGATTGAATTTCTGGAATATACATCTACTAATAAGTTCTCACCTTTATTCAAGTATGTGAAATCTTAAAAATACTCATCTGAATTCACAATTTTGTCCAACATTGCAGGTTACAATATATTTACTTTTTTTTTTTAAATTAAAGACCATTTCCCTTGAAACATCTGCTTGCTTCTTCAGCATTCACTACCACCTACAGCTAAAGAAAAATCACTCTCCACTTTTTCAACTCCCTATAGCTATACGAAAATAACCAGGCAGCCAAGGGCTGGATACCTCATTCTCCCTGTTATCATTGTTTATGAGAATAGCCAGGTAGTATTGATTTGTCACCTGGTGATGTTAATTACCAGTGAAGCATGCAGGTTGTTTCTTTTTCCCCCTTAGCTCCCAGCTTGATCCCTGAAGTTTCAGCATGGAATCAGGAAGCATTTAATGGAAAGTTAATCAACCAAATCCTCCCAGTTCAGAAGTTACTCCCTGATCATGGCCCATGTACAGAACACCAGGGTATCCGTGTGAAATGGGGAAGTAATTATTTACGAAATACTTCCCAGAGGGCCTGAAAGAGGTAATAACCCTCATAAGGAACCTTCTGGAGCTCCTGGGAGCCACTTATACACCACAGAGAGAACGTCCTGATGCATAATGTTTTTAAACATTTGCTTATTCTTGTCAATGAAGAAAGCTAATAAGCAGAGCAGGGCTTGCTTCTGAGAAGCCAACAAGGAGGCCTTTCCCCCATTTTTAAAGTAGCAGTCTTCTGTCTATATTCATAGAAAATTATGTTGCCACAGCAGACACCAGCAATCTAGATTTGATTTGCAAGTTAACTTTTCTACTTTTAATCAATAACTGCTTAACAGCATCTCTGGCTAAGCATTCTGAAATTGATTTTGGAAGATAATTTGCATTTGATAATTTGAAATGTTTGACACCACAGCCTTCACTTGGAGGAGGAAATAGAAGGAGGTATGATTGCAGTATCAAGAAGACTCAAGTGACTTCTAGGAGAATGGTAGTGTTCCTCAGAAATCACAGTATTCTAATTTCTAGGTGTCATTTGATACAAAGAATCAAGCTGAGGTCCCTTTGACCTTGAGTTCTTACTTTGATCTTTAAAATAAGTTTCTTCTATTAAGGTTGGAATCCACTATTGAGAAATTAGACAAAATATTACTCACTGTGTCAAATATTATTTATTGAATATTCAACAATGTGTCTCTGTCCCCATTCCTGCTTGTCACTGGCCACTTATTACCCCTTACTACCAAGTGCTTTCTTGGGTCTTCACTTAATTCATCAAGTTTGGCCCTTCCTCACTCACTTTTTTATACTACCACTGAATTTCAAATTTTGTGAAAATCAATAAAACAACTTTTCAACTCTCCATGATCAAAGAGCTTGTGACAGTTTATGGAGCAATTGCTGTTCTGGTCCCTGCATCGTCCCTCACAAATTGCATTAGCTGTCTTCCACCCACAACAAATGTCCTTGCTTTTCTCACGTATGCCAGGCAAATGGCTAAGACATGCCTTCCATTGGCTGCTTCTAGAACTCTTATCTCACTGTTGTCATTTTCTTTTCTTTTCTTTCTTTTTTTTTGTCAGCATCAGAATAAAATCACTTATCTTAAAGCTTTTTCCCATCTGGAACTTTTTGTTATGACTTCTGTTTTGGAATTTTAGTCTGTAGTCTTGTAACTGCATGTCATACATGCTGTGATGTTTTATACCAGCTCTGTGCTATGCTTAATAAAGATAGATTCAGTCAACAAGCACTGTTATATGTAAGTAGGAGACATTTGATATGTTAACTAAATAGGTTATTAAATGAAAATAATACTCAATGAAGTTATTTTTCATACATTCTTACAAGAGGGATTATAGCTTATTCCTTAGAAACTCAGTTATTCATTCATTCAAAAATATGACTTATTTCTGTGTGTTATACACTACTTCAGGTATGGTAGACACAGAAAGAATGAAGCACAACTCAATTCAAAAGGTTCATAGAGTTACAGAACTTTTATTCCTTAGGAAGACATCCTTTTAAGGGTAATTTGGTCAAAATATGTGAAGTACCATTTGTTATTAAAGAGACAAAACTTTCTGTTAAATGTGGACTTGAACCTCAAATACCCACATTAGAAAAATTTTATATCATCATCTATGTTGAATTTTTGCAGAACCTTTTAAAATTGTGCCTTATCAAATCAATAAATCCAATAAAAAAAGGCTTGAGAAAATGTGCTCTGTCTGGAGTCTAGCCTAAAGCACACCTTTATGATCTCTGTAGGTCATAAACCCCTGTGCTGCTAACATGGTCTCAACTTTGCCACCCCCCTCCCTGCACTGTGGGATGGCATACAACTTTTGAAATTGTAACTCCCAGTATGATCATATATGAAGGGGAGGTTTTCAGAGATGATTTGACTGTGAAGACGAACCTCCCACAAACAGGATAATTGGCTTATAAAAAGACAAGAGAGCTCTCTCTCTGTCTCTTTCATATATGACACAAACAAAGGACAACCATGTATCAGCCAAGAGGCAGATACTCACCAGACCCTGGATCTACTACTGGTTTTGTCTCTGAGTTCCAGCCTCCAAAGCTTACGCCACCAGACTATAACAGTGTGTTATAGTAACTCAAGCTAAATCCATACATTAGGAATATGGGAAAATGGAAAAAGACAGCAAGGAACCAGTTCTGTTTGGGGGAGGCTATAACCATTTATCTGTATCAAGATTTTCATTCTTGTTTTCTATACAGATGCTGTTCCACCTAGGTATATGATACTCACTCATTTAATTACCATGAATCATGTACCAGGGATGTGGCTATAATTGAATCCACAGGACTGAGTGTCTTATGAGTACTGGTTACTGTACCAAGGGGTTAGAGGTTATTGGTGAATTAGATAGGTTCTTTTTTTAAATTGTCATTTATATATTTTTCAGTTCTTTACAAGAGGTACTTAAAAAGACAATTCATAAGATATGCCCAGAAGCTACTACTAACCTAAATGGAGTGTCAGAAACTAGAGCATATATGGGTATGCACAGAAACTCTCTCTCTTTCTCTCTCTCTCTCTCTCTCTCTCTCTCTCTCTCTCTCTCTCTCTCTCTCTCACACACACACACACACACACACACACACACACACAGGAGAGAAAGAGAGGGGTGGAGTCGTCTCACTAGTTTTGTGAATAAGGAAAATGTGCTTATTTGAAGAATCCTATTTAAACATGAAAACTAAATGATAGATGCCATTCCTAGGCAAGAGATGTGTTGGGGACTGGATATGAGACAGAAATGCATAACCAGCAACTGTCTAAAGTCAGGGAGTCCGTTGGGAGGATTTAGAAAGAAAAAAAAAATAAGGCCTGAGTGTCATAAGGTGAAGACAGAGCAGGAACAGAAAGTGAATGAGGCAACTCAATGCTGAGTGAAGTCTTCTTCCTTTTTATTGGTACCGTGAAAGGTGTGTTACAAACACTATCCAAGCTGATTGTGCTTGTACTATTCACACACTGATACTATTCCATGGCTACTGAAGAAACCAAAATGGGAGCAACTAAGTAATTTCTAAGAAACTTTTCAATGAGGGAGTATGACTAAAATTCAAATCAAAGTCTAGTTAATTGTAATATCTATTATTTTGTGACAATGGTAATTATTATTATTAAACTATGTTACAACTTGATCATGTATATCATAAGTTAATGATTTTGGCTAGTTCACAGATGCTGGCAATCTATTTGTCCATCCCATAGTCTCTCCTTCCTCTTCTTTAACCTTTGAGGCTTATGAGGATGGGGCTGCACTGGAAATACACAGATAAAGAGATGCCTGAACAATCAGGATGGGTTGTCAGCCCTGTACAAATGGTAGGCTCCACTCAATCTCCCATAAACTGTGTGTTTATCTTGTGCTTGTGGATTTGTCTGCTATACCTCCCTGATGTGTAAGGGCTGTGTTTTAAAGCCTCACTCAGAACATTCCATGCACATTTCTTCTCTATATTCAAGTACAGTTCCAACTTCTTCAGTGCCCAAGACTTCAGCAGGACAAAAAAATCCAATTAAAGAAAATGTGTGCCTTATTCTCAATACTCTAAGGTACAACCATCTCCCTGCTCCCGGATCTTTCCCCTTTTCTTCACTAAGAGCAGGATCTAAAATTTACACAAATGAAAAAAAAGAAGAAGCTGTATCTAGAATAGTAATTTCTATAGATGTAGCAGACCTATTCTTCGCTGCATTTGTGTTTGAAGTTAAAGTCAAACTGACATAGCCACTGCAGATAGTGAATTACGGCTAAATACCAAAGTGTTATTTAATATAGCCAGGAAGGAATGGTGTGAATGATAGCCCATTACCACTTTATACTCAGAGATCTGTCTCCAAGTTCAAGGCTATTCTCTTAGCAGTGCCAGAAAAATTACACAGGCCACTACTAGTTTTTATAACCCCCTTAGGCAATGCTGCGGCAATAAACATGATGAGAATGAAATCTTTCCATGTGTATCTAACAGCACCAAGGAGAGTGGCTAGCTCGGTGCTGACACAGCATTCTGCTCATGTTAAAGATTTAACACAGCACCTAGTTTTTCTTCAGGTACTGCTCTCAGTGAAAGAGCTGACTGTGTGCATGACTGGTAGCTCCCAGGATACTATGTTATGTAACAGCTTCTGTTGCCAGTCTAAGATGGAAGAAAAGCTTTATATTAAGTTCAAATTGCAGTGATATGGTACTAAGCAAGTAGGTATTTCTACCAGGTTGTGACTTAAATACCTGCTATGCCCAATCCACTGTCCGAATATTCTATTTCAGACTCTGTACTAATTGTCTTTAACCATCTATGATGCTTGGATAGTTGTCTGTGAACTTATCATCCAGGTGAGCTAGTGGAAACATATCTCAAAATAAGTTAGCTTGCAGGTCTGGGGTTGAGTCTGCCTAACAGGTACAATAGACAGATGCTCTTTGAGAGGGAATTATGAGATACATAGCTGTGGACTTGGTATTAGGTATATGCAAGATACATCTTAAAGGACAGTGCAGGAAATAGCACTCTGTGAAGGTGTCCAACAGTAACTGTGATCAAGAGATAATGTACATTAAATATATACTGATCTTCAAGTGACTAGGCAAGGATGGTACGTATGTAAATTATGACTGTCTGACTTTCCCCTTATTTTGTACTTTGTATTGTGTATCTTGGGATATATCTATTTATCTCTCTATATACCTATATATATATCTAGATATATCTATATATTTATATATGTATACCTATATGTCTATATATAGATATATAATGTAAATTATACTCAAGTGGTCATTTTTAGTTTTTAATGAAGTTTGAAAACATAGATAAGACAAAACATAAATTGGTTTTGCTGATGCCTGCAGCTAGTTGGTTGAAAAGTATTTGTCATTATTTAGTAAATAACTGATTTTTTAATAACCTTAGCAGCTTCTGATTTTATAACCAAACAACTTAATTAAGCCAAGAAAAAATTATGGAGGACAATGCTGGAAAGTACAACTCATAATGATATGTTCAGATAATATCATTTTATGTGTGAGCAGAGAAAGTAAATGATGGTATCAAGTCTGTACTTCTGGGCATTTCTGATTAGCTGATGGACTCAAGGTCTGTATGAAAGGGAGAATCACATCTGCAAGATAGTTATTACGCATGACAGGAGATTACAATGGTTTCCCCTCAACTCCATACACTGCAAGAACCCTACAGGATATCTGAAACTACAGATAAGTACCAAATTCTGTCTGTACAATGCTGGTTTCCATTCACACTTGTAGTGAGTCTAGTTTTGTACAGTAAGATGTTCACAACAATACTACCATGAAAGACCTTTGAAGATGCCACACAGAAGCCTATCACTATGGAAACTTCCTAAATATGTATGCATAACCATATACAGATGTAAAAGGGATTTAAATACCTTATAATAGGGAATAATGCCTTCCCCAGACATCACTGACTATTAGAAAATCCTAGGGACTGGTATGGGTCATTATTTTTTGGATTGCTACCCAATAGGATCCCATAGCTCTCTTTTCCTAAATATTACAAACTATTGCCATTGTTCTTGGTCACCCTCTAGAACTTAATGTTAAGACCCTATTGCTGAAGATAATGCATATCTGAATCAAAGGACATGGAGAAACCAAGGAGCTGCCAATCTTGAAGCTCTATTCTTAGCAGCTAGCTTTTATAGTACTGGAAGGTGGGATACAGGCCTTAGGCCCTACTAGAGAACCCAGTGCTAATACTGTGCTCAATGGACATAGTAATAAACTGTCTCCTAATACTTTGTTTTTTCCTATAAATTTATAGACTTTGGCTTTAGGTCTATGAGGTTTTTTTTTCCTTTTCTTTTTAATGCAAGTATGTTTTTGCATCAAGAGCATGGCTGATGGGAGCCAGAAGAGGGCATCAGATGGCATCAGACCTCTAAAATGGAGCTACAGACCCTTGTGATCTGCCTTGTAGTACTGGGAACTGAACTTGGGTTCTCTAAAAAAACAGAAAATTGTCTTAACCACCAAGTCATCTCTCCTCCAACACTTTCCCCAAGTTCTTATCTTTACACTCATAGAGTTGAAGATCTTTTAGCCTTTATCAGATAAACTACTTTTAGTGCTATATGACAAAACAGAGATCAACCATCAGTCAATGTGCAGTGAATATGAGACTTTGGAGTGCTCAACTATAATTGGGATATCTATTATAACCTACTTTATTTTACTTGCTAGAATAAAGGATCATCATGGAATTAAAGAGGAGAGGAAAGATTATAAGAGCCAGAGGGAATGGACACCTGTGGCAAAACAGTATTTGTTGCATATCGCAGCACAGTGGCACACATGACCTCACAATGGCTGAGAGTTCATGAACACAGCTTACGCACAATTATATTATCTCAAAATTCTAGCATGGAGAGGGGAGGGAACTCATTACATTCCAATCCTGACTAAGGAGCTTTACTTCAGGAGTGCATATCCAGACAGGCTACTCAGGCTCCAGTAGGTGTTCCCATACTCATGCACATATAGGCAGAAATAAATGAGCTAAGTGGGTATTAAATTTAGAAAGTGTATATGTAGATAAATAGATGATAGATAGATAGATAGATAGATAGATAGATAGATAGATAGATGGAAAGATAGATAGGGTTCATAAAGTTAAAAGGGGGAAGCAGAGAAATAAGGGAGGAATTAGTGGAGAGGGAATGGGGAGGTGGACTGGTTCAAAACCCATTATAAGAACATATGAATATTAATTAAAATACTTAAGAAAATATGTTTTCAAACATATGAATTGTTCATTTCTGGAAGTTTCCACTCAATGTTTTCACACCACAGTTGACTTCCATTCAGTAAAATAACAGGTAACAGAAATTGTGTATAAGTGGAGATGACTATTGTACCATATGATGTGTGCTACTAAAAGCTTATCTAACAGCTCAGGCCATGGTAGGTTGAAAGCCCAAGAACATAACTTATTACTGATGTTTAACCAAATTGATGAAGTAGCAAAATATCTTCTAAATGTGTTTATTCTCATAGACGAAAGTAACTCCAGTCTTAATGAGAGAATCTTCTCCCTACAAAGACAACTATGAATGTGAAGACCCATGTCTATCCAAAGTCCAGAGGATAAGCAATGGATGAGACTGGACCCTACTATAAAACAGATATTTATATACCCCCTATTAGTCTCATGGAGCTCTATGAAAGAAAGGCTTAAAAATATATAAAAGCCAGAAGATTGAGTGAAAGGCTGCAAAGTGCCACTCTCTAGACTCAATCTAAACCATTGCCATCATTAATTCGTCACAGCCATAGTTACCTTCATGCGGCTCATATAAGACTGGATCTATCAACAATAAGTCAAGGGACAGGGAAGGACTTATGGGACCATACCCTTTACATCTGAGGGGGAATCAATATCTTTATTTGTAAACTTGCAGGAGTAGCAAGGAAGTTGGGGGTCATAGTGGTTTGGCACATATCATGTTCATGTACAAAATTAACCAAAAGAGATTGGAGAGTGGGGGTATGTCTATTTATGCTTCCAGACTCAAAGCATTTACTCCTAGATCAGGCTGTAGAAAGTGGAGTCGAGATTCCATAACCCTAGAGAAGATGGAGAAAGGTGTATTCAGATTTGGAAAGCCTGCCTTTTTGAGTCAAGGTCTCTCTGTGAAGCTGGGGTTCATTGTCTTGGCTAGACTGGCTGGGCAATGAGTTCGGGGGATCTTTCTGTCTCTACTACATCAGTGCTGGGATTGTAGATACATGCTATCACATTTGGTTTTTAATTAGATGCTGGAAATCTAAACTCACAGTCTCATGCTTGCCTATAGAGTGGTCCCCAAACACCAATTAATCGTTTTCTAATGCTTCTTGTATATACCTGTTCTACTGTCCATTTGGGTCCTTTTCTGTATGACACAGTAATTTTAATTTACTGTTTCTAATTACTTAATCTACGTTTGTTTGAATACTCTTGTACCTTTCTAAGGACTAAATGTGAAGTTCACCAATGTCAGCTCAACTGCTTTAGTGACCATTGGTTCTTTCTGTTGTTTCTTTCAGTAGTGTTAGCCTTCCCATGACAGTGAGTAGAGTTATAGTAAACATTCCTTTCTGTGTTGAAATGATTGAAAACCCTTGTTCACCTGCTGAAAGTATGTGGTTTTAGTAGTTAGAAGCTTTCAATAAATTAGGGTGGGTGAGGGAAAAGATCTGCTTCAAATAGCATCACCTAATTTCCCTTCCAGGGTTCGCTAGGCAATAGCTGTGCTTGCAACTTTAACCAGAAGCCAAAAGCCTGCATCAGCTTCCCTTTGGCTTTTGCCTCCCTGTGCTACCCTGTGGTGTTTGACGCTTCAGATCCCTCAGCAACCCAGCGGTCATGCTGTGAGTCCTCCCTAGGCAGATACTTTACTGTTTTCCAGACCATTTGGAAAAACCCACAGAGGGAAAAAGGAAATATACCAGGGGAAGAGAGGGTGAAAAATCATTTATTAGACTCTATAGTTCAGGCTAAACTATTATTATGAATTTCATTTAATCATTCTCTGATAATTGCTATTTAACCCATTTTGCAGATTGAAGAATATCAGGTCCATTAGGTTGATACAAATTTACCATAAACTTGGTACTTATGAACACCAGATGTTTCTATTGTTTCTCAAGTTATCTGTAAACTGACTAGCCTACAGTAAAAGCTTTTGTCAATACACCATGCAATGACAGCTCACTTCCTGGTTGATGAGGATGTCATCTCTGAGTTGTCACATGGTAGGACAACCAAATGAGCACCTTCAAATCTCTTTTATACAGGGTCATGATCCCAATCATGAAGATGAAGACTTTCGAAATTGCCTCCTGGAGGTGCTACCTCCAAATTCCATCACATAAATTTTGTGCAGAGGGCATAAACATTCAAGCCATTGTAGGCATATGGTTAAAGGGACTGATAAATTCAAAAGGGAAATATAATATACTTTTTTTTTGTATTTTCAAGACAGAGTTTCTCTGTGTAGCCCTGGCTGTCCCGGAACTTGTTCTGTAGACCAGGCTGGCCTCAAACTCAGAGATTCTCCTGCCTCTGTCTTCCAAGTGCTTCGATTAAAGGTGTGTACCATCACTGCCCTGCAAAAATGATAACTTTAATGTATTCTATTGTCCTTATCTAGGAAGCAGCAATATGACTTATTTCAACTGTGTTCAGGCAAAAATAAAGTAGAGAGCTACAGAGGAAGACACCCGTCATTAACACTGGAATCTTAACTTAGCCACATGCATGCTAAAAATAGAGACAATGATAAATTGCAGAGAATATCTCTAGAAGAATGCTTACAACATAGAAAACAGAAGAAATCAAGAAAATAGAGAAAGCAATGTAGAGCAATTCATTTGATACAATATGGAAGACTAGAAGGAAAAACAACAACAACAACAACAAGTGTTCCCTGGGTGACCTTTGAAGCTTGGAGGCAGTGACCTTGAGTTTAGAAAAAAACACTGGCTTCATAACCAGGTCACTCCTAGAAGAAGTATTCGTACTAAAACCAAGAAGGGTGCGACATAAGATACCCTTCTGGATACTCAAATTCAAACCAGCAAATGATGGAAAATGAGAAGGGAAAAATCTTATTCCAGCTTGCCTTGCTTAAATGTTTGTAAATTGAGATATCTAGCCAAATTCAGGTTACATTTAGGTAGAAAAATTTCAAGTACTAAACTGACTGAAGTCAACACATTAATTCATTTTTATGAAATAATTGAGTGTTAACAGACCACATATGGAAACAAATATAAATGCAATGCAAATAATCCCAAAGCCATATTTTCTCACTAAAAATTTATTTTAAAAATTCCAAAATAATTACCAATTTGGTAAATTGTTGCTACATTCATTGCTGAGAGAAGTATAGAGGAGTAAGATATTTATTTTTTCCAATTGACCAAACAAATACAAAATCACAGATTGCAGTGGTTTGAAAGAAAATGGCCCCATAGGCTCATAGGGAATGCCACTATTTGTAGGTGTAGTCTTGTTGGAGTAGGTGCAGCCTTACTGGAGGAATTATGTCACTGATGGTGGGCTTTGAGGTTTCAGATGTTTAATCAGGTCTTTTCCTGATGCCTGCAGATCAAGATGTAAAACTCTCAACTCCTTCTCCAGCACCATGTCTTGCTACCATGTTTCTAGCCTTGATCATAGTGGACTAAACCTCTGAAGTGTAAGCCAGCCCCAATCACATTTTTTTTCCTTTATAACAGTTGCCTTGGTCATGCTGTCTCTTCACAGTGATAGAAACCCTAACTAAGACACAGATACATAGAAAATACATGATCTATAGTAATTTGAAAGTTATTTCAATGCAGTCTATTGACCATCAATAAAGAATCAAGGTGTGTAAGGATACATATGCAAGAGGATATGTGTTTCCATTCTTTTCAGGACTGTCTGTGTAGTTAGTTCAGGTATATTGATCAGGGAATGATATTCTTTATTTTCTCCTTCTCTCCCACATCAAAGTGTAGAGGTTACCATCTTTCCATTTGGAGGACGGGAGCACCAAGCCTCTGGAGTCCCTCTCATAGGACCAAAATTATATACCATTCACAGTTCATTTTGTTTCTATCCATTCAAATTTTTAACTCTGGCTCCTGGGTCTCTGGACTCTTGGATGCTTTACTCAAGTAATGAAACAGAAGGAAGACAAATGGCTCCCAAGTTACCATGGAAGCATCAAAAAGGAGAAGATATAGTGCAGATGTACACATCAATATTGCAAAGTAGAGCTCAGCCACCATACAACATGCAACTACAACATGGGAATAGGTATTGTCCATTTTGTCTTCCTGAGTGTGTGTGCCTGCATCTACAGTTACCACTGAAATTTATACATATGTTTTATATATAGTCATTTTAATGAATTGCTGTCAGTTGGGAATATCTCAGATCTGAGAGCAATGAATATTTTGATCTCCAGCACAACTTCATCTTCCTCTTTCTTTCCAATGTCCCTTAAAATGGTTTATTATTCATCAGTATATGTTTACATTTCTGGTAGGTCTACCACCCAATATATTATTTTTCCTTTCTTATGGTACTTTTTCCTTTTCCAAAGCATTCACAGACTTCCTACCTCCTTGTTTTCAGCTTGAATTCCCTTCTTACTACTTTGAGAAAACAGAGACCACTTGTCATTATTCTTTATTTCATTTTTTTCCGTCTACAAATACGTCAACCTCCATGCCTATAAAAGTGATAAAGCCCTGCCTTTGCCACAGGCCTATATTTCAGTATATACAGGATTCAATGGTTTTTTTTCTTTTTTTGGTTTTTCGAGACAGGGTTTCTCTGTGTAGCTTTGTGCCTTTCCTGGAACTCACTTGGTAGACCAGGCTGGCCTCGAACTCACAGAGATCCGCCTGGCTCTGCCTCCCGAGTGCTGGGATTAAAGGCGTGCGCCACCACCGCCCAGCTCAATGGGTTTTAAATGTTTAAACTAAAAGGTTTTGGAAGGATTGTTTGCTTTGGGTAAATTGATTATCTGCTCTATGCACCACTTAAACAGTTTTCTCTTTTGAAGCCTTCCTGTCATGTTTACTCTTCCATCCAGTCCATTATGGAACCTTATTTCAACCAGCATAGTGGAATTCTTCCTGTCATGGTTACCAGTCACCTTTAGGTGATCAAAACCAACTTTACTATTATGGAACTCGTTCCACTCACATATTCAGTGTGGTTAATCTTTATTAAACAATTCATATTTTTATTTGAATAACCTTTTATTTCCAACTGCTTGGTTCACTCCATGTAACATGTAAGTATAATCTCACTCCCTATAACAATGACACAAACTAGTATAAATTTGTGACAGTTAATGAATTAATAAATATAACAAAATTTAACATACTGTTACAATGTTACACTATCTATTCCTTTGTGTATGTGGTTTTCTCATACAGAAAATTTGAACTTTAACAAGTACTTTTCTAGTAAGAATTAAAGTACGAAGTTTTTTTATTCTTATTTGATCTACTGAGTAAATTCACTTTCCCAGATTTGTTGCTTTCAACTAGTCTTTTTCATCACTATGTACATTACTTGTTTAGATTATGTTAATATCTGAATGCTTGGTAAATTCTGTTAGCTGATAAGTTTACTTAAGATTTTCATATTTACAGAGAACAGCTTAAGTTTTCTTTGCAGTTCATTGAATCAGCTCTTTAAATTTTGCTGACTAGACAGTTTCTTCTCTATACAGACTAGTTATTCTCTATTGGATGGGACTTGTTTTCCAGGGAACTCTTTTGCTATGTGTCAAACCCAGGATAAAAGGCTAATTGAGGTGCTTAGTAACACAACAAAGTGGTTGCTGGTTGCCACTCTCTGAGCATCGCCACCCTCTCAGCACTGCCTGTAGCGGGCACACCCTGCCCTTTACCCAGAACTCCCTAGCTGGGACTGTGCTGGGCTGCCCTTCCCCAAGCAGCTCTTCCCTACATAATCCAGCTGCCCTTTTCCCTTTTGGCCTCTTGGTCTCCTGGTCTCCTGGCCCTCCTTTCCCCTCTTTCCTCTCTCTACTCCCCTCCCTCCTCACATGACCCAGTCCAGTCTCCCTTATATCTGCAATAAAAACTTTCCCATACATTAGGAGGAATCATGTCCTCTTCCTTTTATTTACTTATTTTTTTTTCACTCAATTGGGACATCTGAAGAAACTTTTTGTTCTTTTAACTGGGGAGAGAGAAGCTACTATTTATTGTCTTCTGGGAAGAGGCAAGATATGCTAATTATCTCATAATATGGAGGGCTAGAAACCCACAGTAAACAATTATCTGACTCTAAATTTCATTAGTGCTACAGCTGTGCAATGTTACTTTGGGGTTAATCATAATTTCAACCTTTTTTCTCCTGAATCTGCAGGGTATAAAGCTCATAGTCATGGTGTACACCCTGGCTCAGCACACAAAGTAGCTGCTTATAGAGTTCTTGACAGGAATGTGACTGGGACAGATAACAATGAAATAAACCAGAAGATTGTGAGATGGGGGACAGGACTTCAAGCCTGGTCTTTACTTGTGCTGCATGAATGTAGTTTGCCTGTCTATATCCTGAATAGGCATTTCCTTTTATTACTTGGTAGATGCATTTAAAGTATCCTAGGTTGGATACCACTGTAGGTTATGGTCTCTGGTGGCATTTTCCTCTTTATGACATAAAATGTTAATTTTACTTGTAGATTTGTACAGGGTAAATAGTCCTAAAACAATTCAGCATATTAAATCTGTCATGTCATTCATTTGGTTTAGCTATTTGTAACAAATAGTGATTGTAAAATATTTTAGAATATTGACCAAACTACTTATAGTCAAGTTGCTGTAAAGACACAGGGCCACAATCTTCAGTTTTCATGTGAAAAATCTGAGTTAGTGAAAAGTTGGGCAACTAGCCTAAGTTCTTAATGTACTTCATAGTAGCTTGGCACAATATCCCATACTTAATGCCACTCTACTAATAAACCTTTCCTAGAAATGCATAATTTAACAGAATAAGATCTAAATCCATTAAATGAGTGTTCAGGCAAAGCAATCATTTAGATAATAGTTGCTTTGTCTGTGGATTTTTATATTCAAATATATCTATAAAGAACAATAGCAGTAAATACTCAGAATTCCATTAAAAAATGAGCAAAACAATCAGGAATAAATTGTGCAAAAACTTAGAATGTCTATACATTTGAATTAATTTTTTCTTTTTTTTAAGTAGAATTGGAGTTTACTGAAAGGCATTTTTAACATCAATCTTAAGCACAAGGGTTGACAGAAGGAGGCATTGGGGAAGAAAGTGAGACTCACTGGAGAGCTTGGGTGTGGGTTTATCTAAGAACAGTCACAATTACATCACAACAGTCCTGTAGGATTTTAGCCTTTTCTGGGGGTATCTTCAAAGGTTATGAAGGAATTTAAATAAGATCCCAGGTAGTTTCTGAGGTGTGCTTGACAGCATGGCAGTTGAAAAGGTAACACTCTAGATCCCATGGAATAGGAGAAATTCTAATATCTCCACTGTCAACAAAGACTAAGTTTTGTCTGTGAGAGTCCCAGAAAATGTATGTAAATAAATTCAGTCTTTTCCTTCTAGTCACTGTCACTGCTCTAGAGGCAAGGGGACCTGGGAGAATGGAGCCATTAAATGAGGTGGACTAAAGTCTCATGCAACAGCCGACTTTATTTATAGCCTCAGACAATTTATACTCCGAGGGTTAAGAAAGGTAAAGTTCTCATGAATTCAAGCTGTATACAATCACAAGGACAAGTTGCATACTGCAACAGCATGTTTTTTTCCATAGAGGAATATAACTGAATAACAACAGCAAGCAATAATGAGTAATTTGTTTTGTTTTTGTTTTGTTTTTTGTTTTGTTTTGTTTTGTTTTTGTTTTTGTTTTTTTTTTTCGAGACAGGGTTTCTCTGTGTAGCTTTGTGCCTTTCCTGAAACTCGCTTTGGATACCAGGCTGGCCTCGAACTCACAGAGATCCGCCTGCCTCTGCCTCCCTAGTGCTGGGATTAAAGGCGTGCGCCACCACCGCCCGGCAATAATGAGTAATTTGAAGCAAACTATTCTACTACTGGGGTACCTGAAGTCCTCCTATCCACTGCACCTGGGAGAAGCACGAAAACACATGTGAAGCATAATTCTGTGTTTTGAAGAAACTGAGGCCAGAAGACTCTTGTCTTGTTTTCTTGGAGTGTTCTTAAAAGCTCTTGAAATTCTCCTTGAATACCTCCATTCCTGAACTGTGTTCCAATAAGCCAGAAAGCACCTTACCTGCAGAGTCCCTGCTATCAGTCATAAGGATGACAGCAATACTGTTTTATCACTTCAAAGGCACTAATTTTGAATCAACTTTTATCCCACATTAAGTATGTTCAATAAGCTGGGCGGTGGTGGCACATGCCTTTAATCCCAGCACTTAGGAGCCAGTGGCAGGTGGATCTCTGTGAGTTCAAGGCCAGTCTGTTCTACAGAACAAGTTCTAGGACAAGCTCCAAAGCTACACAGAGAAACCCTGTCTTGAAAAACCAAAAGAAACAACAACAACAACAACAACAAAAGAGCTCAATAAATTGACACATTATTTGTTCCTAAACATTTCATAAACCATTATCCTATCCATTTTGGAGATGTGGCATCTGAGATTAAAAGATGCACACTGATTTGCCTAATGGTCTAAAGAAGAATTTAGTACAGTTATAGACTTCTTCCTACTTTCCATAGTAGAAGCTTTAACTAAAGCTTTGCATTCTGAACATGTTCAGTGGTAGCTAAACTTAGCTCTGTTAAGGTAAGAATACTTTTCCTTCAACTCTAAATTAATGAAAAGAAATACCTAGAGTATAGGTAATTCTTAGTGGAAGTATTCACAGTCAGTAATTTAAAGAAACTCAAGTCAGTTGTGGGTTTTATTGAGGGACACTCTGTGCTGAAGGCTTCTTTTCCCGGAGTAATTACATTCTTGTTATTTATTTCATGATATGTTTCTGGGATTGAATGGAACATGTGTGAAATCTCAATTTTATGTCATTGCTTTAAAAAAAGGAAAGGTAAGTCATTGTCAAATACTCACAGGACTACTAATAAGGACGATAAATAGGGCACTTATTTGATGCTAATCATACCTGCCAGTTTATTGATTCTTGTTTCTGTATCTAATCTCTTGATTTCTGTTAATGATCACTGTAATTTTCAGGTTTTTATCTTTTTTTTTATTTAGTATTGTTTTGCAAACTCTTACTCTGCAGCCAAGGAGGTTGGCCTTGAACTGGATATCCCAGACTGGCCTTCAACTCATGACTCCCCTGTCTCACCTCTTTTGGAGTGCCAATCACTGATTTTCTTAAAATGCCAGGGGCTCTTGTGCATGTGTGAATCCTGACCCTTTAAGATGCTTGGGCTTGCTCTAATGTAGGTGAGTTGAAAAAAATCTGTTCTTGTCAGTTCTCTAGATAAGTGTAATTCCTAACCACATTCTAAATCTTATCCTTACACCCACCCATAGTTGTATCTACCACCCATCGTCAAAGAAGCTTCTCTTTACAGGAAATGAAGACCATTATAGAAAACCACAACTGGACACATTGTGGAGATCAGTGAATCATGAGGAGCCCAGTCCCAACAGATAAAGTGACATCACAGCTTCTGCATCTGCTCAGAGAATACTGAGGAAGAGGGCTTGGAGTGATTGTAAGAGCCAGAATACCAGCAAGTGTGGTATACAGTCTCTTGTGGTGATATTTTGTCCTCCAATATATTGTGCACCCTAATAAACTTATCTGGGGTCAGAGAACAGAACAGTCACTATATAGACAAAGAGGCCAAAAAATGGTCTTTAATCCCAGCACTTGAGATCTCACATCTTGCTTGGAAAAGACATATGTCTTTAATCCCAGGAAGGGATGGCAGGAAGCAGAAAGGTATATAAGGCATGAGGAATAGGAACTAGAGGTTTGATAATCTTTTAGGCTTTTGAGCAGCAGTTCAGCTGAAATCCATTCAGATGAGGACACAGAGGCTTCCAGTTTGAGGAAACAAGATCAGCTGAGGAATTGGCAAGACCCTTTAAGATTCGTGTTACAGTCTCTCACAGAAATGGCTGCACACACAAGATCTAAATAATTCCTGCATCTGTAGATGTGCAAACTTTGATGGGAGAAAAATCTCCTGGGGTCCCACTCCTGAAGAAGAAACTGCATGAAACTGATTCATGTTAAGAGAGGGAGAGTGAGCATCTTCCAGGTACGAGCACCCTAGTTTGTTACCTAAGACAAAGTGGTAACCTCTGAAACCATACACACAAAGATTCACCAAGTTGTATTTAAATATTTGTGAAAACACACATACACACACACACACACACACACACACACACACAATGTACTTTGGGAAAGCAAAGTTTATCAAATTTAGAAGGAGGAGCATAGAAGGAGTTAGGGGGAGGAGACTTAGGGTAGGTGGGGGAGGAAGGAGACTTGGGAGGAGCTGGAAGAAGGAAAGGGAAGGGGGGAAATGATGTAATAATATTTTAACTAAACTGTCTAAAAGTTTTCAGTAACAGAATGGGTTCTTGAACTGGATATGCACAGCTTTGCTGGTTGTTCTGCTCTCATGAGTTGAAGTATCATAGAATTTCAAGTAAGATGCATGTGCGAGGACAAGGAAAGAGATACCATGATAAATGAAGACCCCGTGGGAATAGGAAGAAGCAGAATGCTAGAGAGGTCCCCAGAAATCCACAGAGATACTTCCACTATAGACTACTGGCAATGGTCAAGAGAGTGCCTGAGCTGACCTACTCTGGTGATCTGATGGCCAAACACCCTAACTGTCATGATAGAACTCTCATCCAATGACTGATGGAAGCAGATGCAGAGATCCATGGCTAAACCCCAGGTGGAGCTCCAGGAGTCCAACTGGCAAGAGAGAGGAGGGATTATGTGAGCAAGAGATATTGAGACCATGATTGGCAAAAGCACAGGGACAAATAGCCAAACTAGCAGAAACACATGAACTGTGAACCAATAGCTGATGAGCCCCCATGGAACTGAACCAGGCCCTCTGGATAAGTGAGACAGTTGAGAAGCTTGAATTGTTTAGGAGCCCCCAGGCAGTGGGACTGGGAACTGTCCTTGGTGCATGAGCTGGCTTTTTGGACCCTAGGGCAGATGCTGAGACACTTTGCTGGGCCTTGGTGCAGGGAGGAGGGCACTGGACCTGCCTTAACTGAATCTACCAGGCTGGTCTGACTCCCCAGGGGAGACCTTGCCTTGGAGGAGGTGGAAATGGGGGTGTGCTGTGGGATGTATGGCAAATGTGTTGCTAATTAATCAATAAAACACTGATTGGCCATTGGGATTTTTAACTGCAGAAAAACATTTGATTGTAAAAGCTGTTAAGATATGACAAAATGTATATTTTAAAGATACCTTGACTTCAAAATTTGAATGTAAGTATATGTTACTTTGGAAAAGAGACTCTGCTTTTGTTCCCACAGAAAGCCAAAGGCTATGGATTTGTTCCAG
The DNA here is from genome assembly GCF_949786415.1 of Peromyscus eremicus. Lineage (NCBI taxonomy): Eukaryota > Metazoa > Chordata > Mammalia > Rodentia > Cricetidae > Peromyscus > Peromyscus eremicus. The sequence goes on from NC_081419.1 coordinate 71,270,779, forward strand.
ATTAAGATACATCAGGTTTGACCAGCCAAGACCCCCTGAAGGTCTCCAATGACACCATGGCCCAGATGATCCAACATCCAGAATGGTTTGAAGGCATCTGGCTCAGACGATACAGCCTCATGGACTATTCCATAATTCTAAAATTTTCTTTGTTTCCCCATAAGATACAGCGCCCCCTTTCAGCAGGAAGTTGTAAGAGAAGCTACGCCCAAATTCCCAAATTATATGTAATTTTACTTTGTTAAGGTTAAAACCTTCCTTTTTGAAAAAAAAAGGGGGGGAAGTGCTGTGGGATGTATGGCAAATGTGTTGCTAATTAATCAATAAAACACTGATTGGCCGTTGGCTAGGCAGGAAGTATAGGCGGGACAAGGAGGAGAATAAAGCTGGGAAGTGGAAGGCTGAGTCAGAGAGACACTGCCAGCCACCACGATGAGAAACAGCTTGTGAAGATGCCGGGAAGCCACGAGCCATGTGGCAAGGTATAGATTAAAGGAAATGGATTAATTTAAGCTATAAGAACAGTTAGCAAGAAGCCTGCCACGGCCATACAGTTTGAAAGCAACATAAGTCTCTGTGTTTACTTGGTCGTGTCTGAGAGGCTGTGGGACTGGCAGGTGAAAGAGATTTGCCCTTACTGTGGGCCAGGCAGGAAAACTCCAGCTACAGGGGTAGATTGGGGGGAGACTGGGGGTGGGAGGAGGGAGGACAAGGGAATCTGTGGATGATATGTAAAATTAAATTAATTATGAAATAAAAATATTTATTAAAAAAAAGATGCACACCCAGAGAGAAGCTTTGGGAATTCAGCAGAGATAGAACTAACAGACCGACTTCAAATGGTGAGAGAGTCTGTGACAGAAAAACAAAAGGGGTGAGGAAGAAACCTGGTTGTAAAATATGAAGAGACAACAGAACAGAACATGGGGGTGACCTCACTTAATTGCTATGAAGGTACAAAGCTGAGGCAGGTACTTGCTTAAAGTGTGTGTATGGTGGGAAGTCTTCATGAAGAATACTATTTTCAACCTCCTCCTGATCAAACACAATGGTAATTAAAACACCTCCAGTTCACCTTTCTCCAAAAGAAAAAAAAATGTCTTTCCTGAAGAAACATTAGCTGTTTGTGGGTGGTGATGGTGGTGGTGGTGGTGGTGGTGGTGGTGGTGGTGGTGGTGGGAGGCAAGGGTACTAAGCTTGCCAATGAGAATAATGAAGTTATTCACTGTGAGCAGACACTAAGCGTCTTCCATTCCCTTACATTATACACATCTGGTATAAGATGTCACTTTCTCATTGTTCAGTATGTATTTTGTGCTCCTGCAAGCAGCTGAGCTTTGGGTTTTCCTAATTTTAATGCTTTATATTTGAAACTTTAACTTGCAATTAAAGGAAGATTTTCATTTAATTAAGAAATGCATTCTGGATCTTGACTACTAATTAAAATCTCCTCTTTGCTTAATGTGTATAGGCTAAGAGTTACTGGGAGGGCTTATCATTTTTTACTTCGTAATTTTGTGGCTGTTTGACTTTGTAGTCTAATATTTTAATTAATAAATGTGTCTGGTTGTGATTGTCTGTTTAATTTTCTAAAAACACTTCTCTGCTTTCAAGGAAATTTTATCAACCACATCTCCTTTAGCACTGACCGTGGAGCAGGGGCTTCAGTCAACCAGTCTTTGCTGAAACATCAGTTACTCTATTTCTAAGCTGTCACATACCACTGTTTTTGCCAATGTTAGATTTATTTGTTTGACCTATCTTCTGCGTGTGTGTGTGTGTGTGTGTGTGTGTGTGTGTGTGTGTGCTGTGTTAATAATAATGCATATGCTACATTATGGCACATATAAGGTTAGGCAGAAAAAAATGAGCCTGAAATATCATGTGTGAAAACCCATATGAATGGCTTCCAAGGAGCTCTATTGGGAAAATGGATGAACAAAGTGACTTTTTGGAAAATCACATAAAGTGCAACAATGTTGGCATGAATCACATGCCTGAAGAGAAGAGGATCACAGGATTAGCACATGTCTGAAAAAAATTGCACAATGACTAAGTTTTCAGAGTTTGAATTATATTCCTCCATACACCTCACAGGTCTACTGATTTCCATTTACAATGTAATTTCTACAACACTTATTACTGGGTTTTCTGTGACAATCAACTATATTATTAAAGGAAAATGTAGTGATAGATAGATGTATCTCTAACTTTTAAGCCGTTTGGTATGTAGCTATTATATTAAACTTGGATACAAGTTTGCCTAGCTTTGGTTCTGATGTTGAGCTAATGTTTGGATAATTAACAAGTAATTACAGCAGGTGATGCTGCCTAGGAAGTCCTGCGTTGCACGCTCAGATCATAGGGTAGGAAGGTTCCCTGCAATGAAGGATGGTTTAAAAATCTAGGTATAAGTGATAAAAAAAAAAGAAACTTTCAGAAATGTGGTGGTATTTTACTTGTACTGAAATGTGATTTTAATTGTATGTTAATAAATAAAGTTGCCTGGGGGTCAGAGTTTTAGAGCCATAGCAAGTGCGTGGCAGTGGTGGTGCACGCCTTTAAGGACCTGGAGGGCGGTACATACAGGCAGTGACAAGGCAGTCACGTGTTTAGGTTTATAACCAATGAGAAGGCAGAACAGCTAGACTATATAAAGACATACACACAGGAAGTAGGCCCCTTTTTCGAAGAGCTCTCTTGGCTGAAGCAGGATCGCTGAAGCAGGAAGGGTAAGGCTCTTAGTTCTGACCTCTTGGCTTTCTTCTCTGAATCGGCTCTGTCTTTCTTATTTAATAAGACGGTTGGTTACATCTACACAGAAATGTTAACTAGTGGAGTTACCTGTCAAAATTTTATCCTGTTCTTAGCAATCAGTTCTGTAGTACACATATACACAACACTAACTATGACAATCCTGCCTCTGCCTTGTCTTTCACTCAGTCAACTGATTTTCACCAGGGAAATTAGCAGGGCCTATAGGAAAAAGTGTTTGTTTAAATTTAAACCTCATGGCACTATCTAGAGCATGTAAATGACTGTTGAACATCTTATGTATATAGTGTATGTGTTAGAAATGCAGAAACAATTGAAGATTTTCTCAAAATAAACACATACACACATGCGTATAACATTGCCTCTCCTCTTGAATTACAATCTAGATGCATGACTTTTTATTTCAAACTTTTTCCACAAAATTATGCAAAAAAGAAGTATGTATAGAATATGCATATTTCTATAATATACATATTTCTATATACAATTATGTGTGTATATATACATATATATATGAGAGAGATATGTTCATAATATTATTTTGTAAATATAAACTGTAGTATTCATGATTTTAAATAAAGATATTCCTAACATCGGCAGTTTTAATGAACAACAAAAGCAGTCTTCAAGCTCTAATGATATAGGACATCATTAATCTATTTAAACTGATTATTTGTGATGATACAACCATGTATTATTTTTCATTAACACAAATGATCCAGGAAGGAAGAAGCATGGGTGTCTACACAAAACAAGAGCTCTGGCTAAAAACTTGAGCAAAGAAAGAAACCTATAATAAATCAAGATTGTTATAACAGAAAATATACCTAAGTATTAAGTCATTTAATGATAACTCATCATTTTATCTCCTTTACTTCCAGTAACATATGATTTTTAAAATTTATTTATTAATTTTTTTCATTTTACATATCATTTACATACCTCCCTCTCCTTCTCCTGCTCCCCCCCACTCCTCCCATTCCACCCTCATCAACTCTTCATGGTGGTTAAGGCCTCCTTCCCCCATGCATCAAGGCTGGGTAAGACATCACACCATACGGGATGGGCTCTAAAATGCCAATTCATATACTCAGGATAAGTCCTGGTCCCATTGCCAGGGGACCTCCAAACAGATCAAGCCACACAACCATCACCCTCATTTGAGGGCCTAGTATGGTCCCATGCAGGCTTCCCAGCTGTCAGTCCAGAGTCCATGAGCTCCCACTAGCTTGGGTCACCTGTCTCTGTGGATTTTTTTCCCATCATGATCTTGATGCCTCTTGCTCCTATAATCCCTCCTCCTTCTCTTCAGCTTAACTCCAGTAGCTTGGCCAAGTGCTTGGCTGTGGGTCTCTGCATCTGCTTCCATTAGTCACTGGATATAGGTTCTATGATGACAATTAGGATATGATGACTCACCAATCTGAGTACAGGGGAAGGCTAGTTCAAGCACCCTTTCTACCATTGCTATGAGTCTTAGCTGGGAACATCATTGTGGGTTCCTGGGAATTTCACTAGCAGCAGATTTCTCTCTAACCCCATAACAGCTCATTCTGTCAATATATCTCTTTCATTGCTCTCCCTCCCTGTCCCTCCCCCAACTCAACCATCTGGAACCCTTGTGTGGAACACCATCCCCTCCCCTCCCCTCCCTTCTCCTCTCCTCATTTACCCAGGAGATCTTAACCCTTTTGCCTTCCTTTGGCAAACCATGAGTGTCCCTATTAGGGTCCTGCTCTTTACCTAGCTTTTTTGAATTTGTGGATTATAGCCTGCTTATCCTTTGCTTTGCATCTAATATTCACTTATGAGTGAGCACATACCCTGAGGGTTACCTCCCTCAAGTTGACTTTTTTCTAGTTCCATCCATTTGCCTACAAATTTCATGATGACACTGTTTATTTTTTGTTGTTGTTTTTCTTAATCCACTGCATAATACTCTATTGTGTAAATGTACCACATTTTCTTTATCCCTTATTCAGTTGAGGGCATCCAGGTTATTTCCAGGTTCTGGCTGTTATAAATAGTGTTGCCATGAACATAGTTGAGCAAATGTTCTTGTGATGTGGTTGAGCATTTTTTTGGCATATGCCAAAGAGTTGTATTGTTGGGTCTTGAGTAGTTTGATTCCCAATTTTCTGATGTAACACCATATTGATTTGTAGAGTGACTGTACAAGATTGTATTGCCACCAACAGTGTAGGAGTGTTCCCCCTGCTCCACATCCTCTTCAACATAAGCTGTCATCAGTGTTTTTGATCATAGCCATTCTGACAGGTGTAAGATGGTATCTCAGAGTTGTTTTGATTTGCGTTTTCCTGATGACTAAGGATGTTGAGCAATTCCTTAAATGTCTTTCAGCCATTTGAGATTCTTCTGTTGGGAATTCTCTGTTTAGCTCTATAGCCCATTTTTTAACTGGACTGCTAGGTATTTTGATTTCTAGTTTCTTGAGTTCTTTATATATTTTGGAGACCAGCCCTTTGTCAGATGTGGGATTGGTAAAGATCTTTTCCCATTCTATAGGCTATTGTTTTGTCTTCTTTACCGTGTCCTTTGCCTTACAGAAGCCTTTTAATTTCAAGAGGTCCCATGATACTTAACATGCGTAGAGAATTCAATATTGGAGAATGACAAAGTCTATTAAATAGGAAAAACCTTTATCCATTTTTTATTGTCACCTACAGAGGACGTAAATGTTCTTGCCTCTGTCTTTCTGTAAAGTGTATAAATTGATTTTAGAATGGAAATCATTTAACTTAAACAATAACAATAGTATTAGCACTATATCATTCTTCCTTAGGCCTGGATTTTGGACACAGTTAAATGAAACCTTGTAGCTGAGTACTGTTGGTGTTGGAAGTAGCAATACATTTGACAGTATGTTTATAGTATATTAAAAATGAAAGTAATCTCCCTGACAGCATCTATTATTCTAACCTGAACTGAACACAAGGTCTCTGAAAAACTATTGCTTATCACTTATATAAAACATGTGAGAAACTTTATAAATCCAAGGTGGCCATGAATGTTTATTCACACAGACCATGTTGATTGTTAGATTATACTTTGTTTCAATGCTACTGAACCCTCTATACTAGTCTTTAGCTGCATTATCAAAATAAAGCTTCATGAATATATGCTGTGATCTTACATCATTTTATATCATTTGGAGGATAGCAGTTTCTGTTTATATGTCATACTTCTAAATGATAGCTTTCTTGTGATTATGACCAAAGCAACTTAGGGAAGACAGAACCTGTTTCTTTTTTTTTTTTCTTTTTCTTTTTTTTTTTTTTCTTCGAGATAGGGTTTCTCTATGTAGCTTTGTGCCTTTCCTGGAACTCACTTGGTAGCACAGGGTGGCCTTGAACTCACAGAGATCCACCTGGCTCTGCCTCCCGAGTGCTGGGATTAAAGGCGTGTGCCACCACCGCCCGGCTAGAACCTATTTCTAATGTTTAAGAGGATCCAGTTTGTGGTCACTCAGCCCATCTAGAAAAACATCCTGCTGGTGGAACACATGGTGCTACTTATTTACCTCTGAGCAGACGGAAAGAAGAGAGAGCATAGGTTGGGGGCAAAGATAAGCCCACAAGGATATGTCCTAAGGATGAACTTGCACCAACTAAGCTCTACCACCTATGTTTTCACAAGTTTACCATCATATCATGACATTTTAATGCCATTAAAGAACTCATCAGTTCATTAGTTTGGGGTCATTGCAATTTTATCTCCTCTGAATATACCCAGAAGTGTGTCTTACTCCTTGGGATTTCTTTGTACACCAAGTTGACAATCAAGATTATCACATCCTGTATCTCAGTCTCCACTTTAGTCTTTTATAAGTAATGCCCAAGCCACTTGCTCACTTCCCTGACTCCTACTTATTGACATGAGTACTTCCTGCCTAGAAACAACATATCCCCCAGGGAATAGTCCCAGCTCCACTTGAGATAATGGTCTGTAAATATTTTTGTCTCATTGGACAAATAACATCTTAGAACACCATTAACCATCTTCAGTAACTGCCTGCCATCCTCTATTCTGTGTGTTCGGATATCAGACTTTGTATTCTTCATCCTTCCATGTTTTCCATGTTTAAGAGTCAGTTTTTTTCATTCTGCAATTCACAGACTTTGATCTTAAGTCACAAATTCTAATACCCATCCTGTAAAACCTTATGCTGTTGGGAGTTTCTGGGGTTCCAGTCTCTATCTTCTCCTAGAACTTTTCACATGTCACCCCCCTTTTCATAGACAGTTTTGTGTGCTTGTATGTTTGCTTTGGTAAACACCTTTGTTCAATAACAAAAAATGAGAAGAAGGTGTTCATAGTATTTTATGTCTTCTCAATGTGGAATGGTCCTTCCTATCTAGTCTAGCCCCTTCTGCATGTGGAGGTGGGTATTTGACAATGCTGGGGGTAGAGAAAGTACCAGGCTTGTCATCTGTTTTTATAGTAAGTTTTTTATCTGAAGGTATGTGTTTCTAAATTGTGTAATTTTCTGAAATTTTCTGGGTTAATTGTATTTTTTATCTCAATATCATATTTATGATCTGATTATCACTTCTGAAAATAGAAAAGGCCTGCCTTCTGATACCAACTATCCTGATATGTAGATTAATTTAAGAAGCATTTACATTCAACAATATTGAGTCACCTGAGACCTGAAAATGAAATCTTATTCATTTATGTAATAGTTTCTTTAACTTTTCTTAGTTTTCTAATAATAATTATTTATTTATTTTGTGTAATGGGTGTTTTTTTTTTCAGGTAATTATGTGCACTATATGTATGCCTGGTGCCTACAGAGGCTGGGAGAGGGCACTGGATCTCCTGGGACTGGAATTACAGGTGGTTCTGAGTTGCCATGTAGGTGCTGGAAATAGAACTAAGATCCTCTTTAAGAATAGCCAGTGTTCATAAATGTTGACGCATTTCTTCAGCCTCAATATATGTGCATATACACACACACATATATGCTATAAGTCTCACCTTTTCTTATATCAGATCGATGTCTAAGTATTCTGTTTAATAATATTAGATTTTGTTAATTTCCACTGGTAGTAATTGCTTACTACCAGTGTATAAAATGTGATTTACTTTTATATAATGATTTGTGTAGTATGAATTGGATGTACTTGTTTGTTTGGATATGTACGCACATTTGTGTATTAGTATCTTCTTTAGATTTTTTTGTCTTTATAGTAGTGCCATATGTCAACAAAACTAGCTTTATTTTTTTTCCATTCAAAGGTTAATGCTTTCTATTTATTTTGATTTCCTGGGTGCACAGGACAAGGCTGACAGTCTTTGGTGAGCAGAGAAGAGTTGACTTCCTTCTTTATTCTTAAGAAGTCTTCACCAGCATCAAGTGTATTACTTTCTGCAGATTTTGTTGTTGTTGTTGTTGATGTTTTCAACATATTCTCAGACAGATGGTGTACTTTTCTACTCAATATTAGTTTTTTTAAAAAAAAAACTTATCAGGGAGAAGTGCTGGAATTTTGAAGTTACTTTCTGCATCTGAAATACATTTGTGGTTTTAAGCCATCAACTCCTATGGTGTAGGACATCACTAGATCTTTAGATTTAGTGTTAAATGGATTCTGTCCTTAAGAATGGGTTAGTCTCTCCCCATCTACTATGAGGATCAGATTATTGATATATTTTAGATTAGTTTTCAGCTATACCTATTAACACCATTAGACTGCATGCAATCTGATAATTTTGTCTAGTTTGGAACCTCATAGAATGAGTTTGGAGGTATGATTTCAATTTACTTTTCTACAAGATTAAAAAAATATTATTTAAAAAAACCCACTCTTCCACAAAATGATTTATATGTAGTTGTAAGCCACCTGACATGGGTGCTGGGAATCAAACTTTGGTGCCCTGAAAGAGCAGTGTGGGCTCTGAACCACTGAGACATGTCTTTAGCCCCTTAAAAATTTCTTTAAACTTACCATTAAATCCACTTTTAGTTCATCTGTGTGTGTGTGTGTGTGTGTGTGTGTGTGAAAATGCTTTTCATTATGAATATGTTTACCTTTAATGATTATAATTCTACTACATTTTTCTAGACAAAGACTTTGAGCTCTTCACCCAGAAAGCAATGCCAAGAGTTTGTCAATGGGATTTCATGACATGAAAAAGCTTCTACATGCCAATGCAAACAACTGAGTGAAACAACAGTCCATAGAATGGAGGAAGTTTTTTGCTGATTACACAACTAACTGGATTAATGTCTTTAATATACAAAGAACTTACAAAAGTAAGTACCTAAATGTTTAAACCACCAAATCAATAACTGGGATGATGAAATGAACAGACAGTTCTCAAAAGTTGAAGTACAAACGGCCTGTAAACATGAACAAATAATTACGTCATTAGCCACCTGGAAGGAGTAAATTAAAACTTTCTTGGGATTGTGTTTCACACTGGTTAAAATGGTAATATTAAAAAAAAAATACAACGCTGGTGAGGATGAGGAGAAAATAAAATCTTTATGTACTGCCGTTGGGAGAGTCAGCAAGTCCAACCGCTATGGAAGTCAATACAGAGGTTTCTCAGAAAACTAAAAGTAGATCTTTGGTGTGAATCAGCTATATCACTGAGCATTTACTCTAAGGAATCTTTTTTTCTTAAGTTGGGGCAAAAATATAAATTTTATAGGAGACATCATGTTGTGTTACTATAGTTTTGGTAGGTAGAGCATGCATTGACATAAAGGTCAAATTTGGCATGCCAAACTAAAGGTGGATATAATGTTCCTTTTCACCACTCATTCAAAATGCCTGTTTTCTTTCTTTCTTTCTTTCTTTCTTTCTTTCTTTCTTTCTTTCTTTCTTTCTTTCTTTCTTTCTTTCTTTCTTTTTAATTATAGATGCCCAACCTTAGCTTGGCTAGTTTCTTGCTAGCTTTTCTTAACTTAAATTAACCTGTCTTTCTTCTGCCTCTGGGCTTTTACCTTTCTCTTACTTCTGTAAATCTTACTTTCATGGTTACTCTAAGGCTGGCTGTGTGGCTGGGTGGCTGGCCCCTAGCATCTTCCTCTCTTTGTTCTCCCTTTTATTTCTTTTCCTCCCACATTACTCCTTCTATATATTCTCTCTGCAGACCAGCCCTGCTTATCCTTTATCCTGCCTTGCTATTAGACCATCAGGTGTTTTAGACAAGCACAGTAACACAGCTTCACAGAGTTAAACAAATGCAACTAAAAAGAATGTAACATATATTTGCATCATTAAATAAATGTTCCATAGCACAAAAAAGTAACACATCTTAAAATAATATTCTATAACATTTCTCCCTTTTTGTCTAAATAAAAAGGTTTTAACTTAAACATGGTAGGACTATATACAATAACAATTATTAAGTAAGGATTATATTCACAATGTCCTATTCATTTGTGTCTGGCAAATTTAAAGAAAATATTCTGTTATCTATCCTATCTTAGTGAATCCAAAGTTTATATATAATAAACTTTCTATCATAACTAAGGAAAACTACAACTATAACTATCTAGTCTTCAACTCCATCAAAATCCCCAGAAAGATATAATATTATTTGAGTAAACAAAAAGTACATTGCAACAACTTCCAAAACTCTAGTAATGACAGAGACATCTGACTGCCTGGACAGTCACCCAAAGTTCCTCTGCAACGTAGGGGCATCCATATTTAGCCTACATGTCCATAGATTCTGACAGACTTTTCAGTGAAGCAGAAAATTTGAAAGACTGTCCCACCTATATTGGCAAAGTTTGTCAGTCACTTTCTTCTATATCTTGAAGAATGCCTGGCAGTTTCTTCTGTGAAGCAGGAGCCTTGAAGGATCATCTTGCCTTGTTTTGGCAAAGTTCAGTGGTCACTTTCCTGTGGTCCTGCATGTTCACTTTATATGACATACCATGAAGCAGTCAAGGCAAAGAGCAGCTTCTTACCCAAATGGATAGCCTTGCCACATTGAAAGCAAACTTCATAATGAGTTTCTTTGATGCCCATCATCTCTGAAGTAAATTAGTACTGCCAGGAGCAGATGTGTCTCATTGCCATGAAAAGCCTCAAGTTAACAAAACATTTTAAATGTCATATTCTGTAGGTCTTTGAAAGGGTTGAAGACCATCTACGTATCTAAAATATATCTCTATATGATCTGGAAAGCCTACCTAACATATCTACAAATTTGATTGTTATTAATGAATAACCACTAACCAATGTTTCCTGCTTATCCTATATAACTTATAATGATAGCTGTCAAAAACTAGAATTTCATCCTACATTTACGAATAAACTGCATAGGCAAAACACTTCAAACCAAAAAAAATATGTACAATATATTGTAACAAAAATAACCTTAAATTTTTATCAATATGCAAAAATCTCCCAAACAAGAACAGAAACATACATAGAGTATGTTGTAACAAAAATTACCTTAAATTTGTGTCAATATACAAGTCCTTACAAATACAAAATATTTGAGATCAATAGCCCCTTAGTTTATAGTAGATACAATAATCTACCCTGTTATCATTTCTATATTCCCCTAAATACAACAAACATCCATAACCCACCAAAGAACAAAAAAAAAAAAACTCTTGGGAAATGTGGGCATCATTTTCTCCAAACTGCTTCTTCTTTCAGATCCCTGAGAAAATTTGGGATAATGGACAAGTCCTGGGAAGACCAGCTATAACCTTTGTTGATAGATATCACCTGTCAAGGTTCACGAGGTTTCCCTTGATCAAACCTGATCCAGATTTCCATTGACAAATATATTTTTTTCACTTTCATTTCGAAGTTAAGACAGCCCTAAAGTATCTAGGTTGGCTTAATCTTGCAGTCCTGCTCACAATCCTGTGTCTCCCAGCATCTGTGTCTTGCCCATCAGCCATAAAAAAATTCAAAATCAATGCAATGTTATACACGATCTAGACTTCTGGTGTTTTTTCCCATCTCTACATGGCTTTTTCCTTTTACCATCTCTTTAAAAAATTTATTATTTTTAATTGATTTCTTCCTTTTTATACCCATTTTCCTTTGTTTCTTAGGCCCATGCACATTGTTAAACACACTGGAACTTACTTAGAAGTTTTTCCACCTGGACATCTTTTACTGTGTATCTTTTAACCTTTTTTGTCTCATGAGCAAAAATCTGCTAAGTGGTGGGACTAGGACCTCCGTGCAGCTTTGGTGGCTTGCCTGCCTGTTTTTCAGGTTGAGAAAGTCAGGCCTAAAGCTCACAACCTGGTTGGAGTTTCATGACAGAGAACTGCATTAAACCTTCCTAGCTATGGAAGCTGGTACCTGCATTGCCACAAATGGCTTTTACTTAACTTGACGTACCCTAAGGAGTCTTAGTCAAAATATCACCAAGATGGTGTTGTATCATATCTAAGTTATGGAATCACCTTTAATGTCTACTAATAGAGAATTGGATAAGGAAAAAATATCATTGTTATGATATTAAAAAACAATGGAATCTTATTCCACCCAAAAGGACAAAAATCATATTCAGAGAAGTGGTTGTGACTGGAGGTTATCACATTAAGTAAGTTAGGGCATATCTAGACAATTTTCACATTTTTCTCATTAGTAGATCCTAAATTTTATGTGCATTCATAAAGTTATATGCATACATACATATGTAAATATGTGGCATGAAATTAGAAACCAAGCTATCTGGAGGAGTGTATGGGAGTAATGGGGGGTGGAGGCTGCAGAGAGAAAAGAGGATTGGAAGACCTGGGGGGCATGACTACAGTGTGTTACATATGTTTATAAATGTCTGTGTACAGTAAAAATCCGTTTATAAAATATTTTTGTTTATTCTTAAATTATCATTTTGGTATATCATAAGCTCATGAATTTCCTCATCTTCTTTAAGTTGTTAAATAAACCCAATAAAGTTCTTTATACTATTCGTATATAACCTATTTAACTTCTGGTTGGTCAGTGATCGTATCTCTTTCATTTTGATTTCTTATTTTTTTCTGACTGTATAGCTGTCTGTTGATCTATTTTTTTTTAATCTCTCTGTCTTTCTATAATGCTGTCTCAGTTTCTGTCCTTGTTATTTTCTCCATCATTTTGTTTCATATTTACTCACTTGCTGTAATTGTTTCAAATAAGTTCATTTTGGTTTTGCTGGCTTTTTGTATCATTTTCTTTTTCATATATTTTGCTTTCTTTATGAATTTAAAGAAAATACATGGTTAATTAATACTTGGATCAAGGTGGTTAAGTATGCTTTTACCATAATGGCTGCAACATTGAGGGGTGATCAGAGTCTGTAGATTTTGGAATCAGAGAAAATATAGTTTGGAGAAGTGAGAAGCATGGCAATCTGGAAACTGGCAATGAGTGGGCAGCCTTGACGCTGGGACTTGAACGCTAAAGGGAGATTACACACGGCAAGTGCTAAGCTCATGACTGTCCCACCTTGTCAAATTTATCAGATTTCATACAATTTAGATGGTTGAGAAATACTTCCTGACACCAAGCCTAGAAAGATCTTAAAACAGAAGGTCTTTGGCATATGTTGCACTTTCAGCTAGATGTTTTTCTGCCTCCAAATTCCATCAGTTGGAATCCTACATCTCATGTAATGGTGCTTTGGGAGTTAATATGCCTTATGGTGGAGTCTTAATGAAAGACCCTTACAGGAGGGACCCCAGACTATTCTCTAGCCCCTTTTCATCTGTGAGGCTACAAAGGGAAGTCAAAACTGAAACCTGTAAGAGGAACTTCACCAGCACCCTGCCACACTGGAAATCCAGGCTTGCCTTTTTAGTCCCCAGAACTCTGAGTAGTAAAATGTCTATTTCTTCTTTAAAAGAGCCAATATGTGTTGTTTTGTGATAGCATACTAATATACAAATGATTAGATCATTTGCCTCCACTCACGAATGAAATCCTGGATGGTGTCTAGGGTTGATGCCATATTGAGCTTTGTTACAGACTGAAAATTATTGTGTGCTACATTTTTAATAAACTTTCACTAAATTATCTCAGTCTTTTGATTCTGGGTTTTGCCTCATCCACACATTGCAATGCTGGACATGAAAGCTGTTTCCTAATTGGTGCTGTGCCAATTCCACAGTATACACCATTCTAGACTAAGCCATCTTGCCTGGACTTTAATTAAATAACCTTCAAGGATGAAGAACCACAGGGGCAAGGTCGTAGAAACAGCTACAATTATTTCCTGCAGCTATTGATTTTACACTAATGATCTTAAATGATGCATGGCTCTGGATTCAGCAATCACACTCAGAATGGCAGGTGGGGACTTGAGTGTCGATTCCCACAAGGGACCAGAGCTATTTGGACAAATTTAAACTTGTTGATGCTGTTTTTGAAGTGTGAAGGAGGGTGAAACTCCAAATTCTGGTGGGTACATGAACTTAGGAGAAGCTATAATATCAAAATATTAAGGTTTGGATCCAAGAAAAATGTAGTTTAAGTAATTGGATTTAGTGCCTATAAGACTTTGTTTCTTTACCTGTAAAACATACATAATACTGTGCTTTTGGTTTCTTTTAAAAGTTATGATTATTCTAAGTCACAAGGCATGAGAAAACAATGCTTCTTTTTTGTTTTTATTCAATTTATTGGATATATTTCATTCTTCATTTGATTTTCAGAGCTACAAAACCTGTAAATAACAAATAAACACATTTCTAACCATCAATATAAAAGTAACATGGCTAGACTTCCATTCCAGCTATAGTAAAATAGGAAGGTTGTTTGGCTTAAATTTCAAAGTACTGCTTGTGTAACCATATTCTACCCAACTGCATGGCCATAAGCAACATTTTACCCATTTTTTTTTTTGCCCAAATAAGGAATTCCTTGTTCCTTATTTGGAAAATGTAGACAGTCATAGTCACACTGAACTATCTTAATGATAAAGAGGATTAAATATTTGAGTACATTTTACTAAAAGATAAATGTTATGAAATATTGTTAAACATAATCTTGTAAATTAACCTTCATATTTGAAGTAGGAGGAAGGAAAGCGTGTTAACAGCTTTGCAAAGAAAATTGATTAATGTCTACATACTGTCTACATCCAGAAGGCTTTTGATATTCTTGCTTTGACTTTTGAAGTCAAAGAGATTCCCCTAATACTCACAGAATAGTCAAAACAGATCTCAAGTTTGAAGAAAGAAGAAACCAAGTTGAGTGAAGAATCACCAGTTATGGAGAGTTTCAGGGCCCAGCATTCATCCCTACCAAGGTTCTGCTAAAGATGCTGTACCCTTCTAGTTTATATATTTTATGATGAAATGAGTTTTGTCAAGCTGATGTTTTCATTTTCCTTTCTTTTCACTTGTCAGAATGAATTCTCTAGCCTTTGGGAGGGAGACACTTACATGTCATTCTGATTTACTCTCTGAAATTCAAACATCCAATGATTTGTTCTCCTTTTTAAACAAATATACATTGGTATTTTCCCTCTTTAACTCATGTGCTAGACATTGGATGCCAATGAAATACTTTCAGTTTATTTACATTTATAATGGTATGGTGAATGAAGCAAGAATGATTGGCTCCACATAGTAAGCGCTGGATTAGAATCTTAGCCCATACTCATGGTGTTCTGCAAGGCATCCAGAAAGAAAGTTATCTAATTGAGATCATTGTGAGAGGCAGTGCTAGGGATAGTTAGAAAATACATTTTTAGTAAGTAATTTCATAGAAGTGGGAAGGGAGGGGAGGGCAGCACATAAGTAGGCATGACAAGATCTGACTAACCATAGTTAAGAGTATTCAAACATTGTTATATTCCGTTATTCCGTCTCACCAAGAATCCCATCCCTGCTGGCGAGAGTACCATGGCCACGAGCCTCCTTTACCAACCCATTTAGTGATTGTATCATCTTTCAAGACATCTTCGAAGTTATTCTTCTTTCTGGGATGATCCAGATTTTGTCACTGGGTGTATAACACTGGTTATGACTATCCTATGTGGATCCAAAATGAAATGCCATTTTAGTTCTAGAACTTCCAATAAGACCTCCTATAACCTTATACCATAACTTAAACATAATCTCCACCCATTATTATGTCTTTTACCTTACTTTAAAAGATTTTGGTCCAGTGTGCATACTTTAAAATTATACCATCTCAAATTATAACAGGCTACAAATAGTTTACTACATGATATTTAATATAGTTATATATAATATTATAGCTTAACAATCCTTATTAATAGATAGTTGGAGCTGTAGTTTGAGTGTAAAATATCCTACATAGGCTCATGTATTTGGATACTCAGACTTCAGTTAGTGGTGTTGTTTAAAAAGGTTATGGAACTATTAAAATGTAAATTCTTGCTTGACAGAGATGTATTTTAAGAACTTACAGCCTTGACTCACTTCCAGTTTTCTTTCTTTGTTTCTTCTTTGAGGTTAAGATCTGATCTTTCAGCTTCCTAGGCCTGTAGCTTGATACTATGTCTCTCTAACATGACGAACACTTATCCCTCTAGAAACATAAACTAAAATAAACTCTCCTTTCTGCAAGTTGCTGTTGGTCATGGTATTTTATCACAGCAACAATTAACTAATATAGAAGTTGATAATCAGAGTTAATGTGTTGCTATGAGGAACCCAACAATGTTGTCTTCGGAAACATATGGAAGACTGTGGACTTAGACAAGAAAAGCAGTCATACTCAGTAAGTAGAGCTTAATTGACATTCTAGTAGAAGCCTGGCTGGAAAAAAGTGGTGCAGTCAGTAATGTGAGCTGTGGAGGTCTAGCTCATGAGGTTTAATAGTGAAATAAGGTCTCTGTTACCAACTGTATTAAGATCCATTTGTGTGCTAGTTTGTCAAAGAATCAGGCTAGTTTTTGCTCATGTCCTGAGAAGTTATATAGGCTAAATTAAAAAGTAGTGAATGAATATCATTGGTGTAGAAAAAATTCAAGACGACAGGGCATTGACTCTGTGGCATGATTGTTACTAACTACCCCTATGCAGACCTATATCGAAAAAGAACAAGTGAGGCAAAAAGAAACAGAAAATGTACATTTTAGAGAAGAAAAGAGTAACAGGAAACTCAATGTTACAGCCAAGGGCTGTGTGAAAGAGAGGCATTAATTGTTAAAGAGATTAGCACTGTTAACTCTGTAACTGTTCACTCAAGCTCTACACAAAAACAATGGAAAGCACATCCTGAGGGCAACACGTAACCCAGATAACTTTTCAATTTATGAAAGAGAATCTGGCAGGGTTTTTGTTCCTAGAAAACAACTACACAGAGAAGATGAGGGTCCACCCCAAGCTGACAGCCAAACTGGATGGTGTCATCTAAGTAGTACTGGATTTAGAGACATGAAAGACTTAAAAGTGAAGTGTTACATAGTTTTTCTCCATGTTGATAATTCAGAGAGTTATCAAGGCAAGGCAATATGTGGCAGTCAGGAAGGCTCTGAAAGGCCATTGTGTGAAGCTGTGAAGGTGAAGCTTAGTTTATGATAGAGACCCCAAGATGTTGGAAGTTCAAGAGCTGTGAGATATCTGCCAAGGAGAACTGCTTACATAGAGAGGAAAAAAAACAGTATGGTGTAGGCAGTAATACTGGAGGGCTTAAGCTGCCTAAGTCCTTTGACACTAGACATGGAGCTATAGGATTTGTTGTTTACGCTCCTGGGTTCTGGTCTTGCTTTGGTCCAGAATTTTATAACTATGGCTTATGGCTTATTCCTTCCTTTTGAAATGGTAATATATATTTCTTTCTTTCATTATATTTTAGAAGTATATAAAAGGCTTTAATTTGATTTTGATTCTATAATTACAAATTATAATTTGATTTTTGATCATAATTAAGACGTTAAGTCTTTGATACAATTTTGGACTTTCAGAATTATGAACACTACTGAGATTGCTAAAAAATATAGGGACTTTTGAAGTTGGACTAAAGGCATATTGCATTATGAAATGGCCATGAGCCTTTGAGGCAAGGATGTGGAATATTGTGGTTTGAATGAGGGCTGTCCCACATAATTTCATGCATTTAAACATGTGATCCCTAATGCTGTTTAGGGGAGATTACAGAATATTTAGGAGACAAAGACTTGCTGGATGAAGCATGTCACTCACGGTAGCCTTTGAGAATTTTTAGTCTTTTCTTATTTTCAGTTTGCTTTTTTGTTTTTGTGTGATGTGTGATCTGTCAGATTCATGTCCCTGCCACTTGCTGCCAGGCCTTCCTGCTGTGATAGAATCATATCCCTGTGGAACATAAACCCAAGAACACTCACCTCTCTAAGATGCTTTTTGGTCACAGTGTTTAAGAATAGCAAGACAAAGGAATTAATTCAGGAACAAAGAACATCAGAGTGATTTTTATTTTATTTTATTTATTTATTTTTTGGTTTTTCGAGACAGGGTTTCTCTGTGTAGCTTTGCGCCTCTCCTGGAACTCACTTGGTAGCCCAGGCTGGCCTCGAACTCACAGAGATCCGCCTGGCTCTGCCTCCCAAGTGCTGGGATTAAAGGCGTGCACCACCACCACCCGGCCAGAGTGATTTTTAAAACAATCCTCATTAGTCCTTGTGTCTATAAGTTCTAGAGTCCAAGTATCTTGATGAGCAGTTCACTCTTCTATTTGGTGCAAATATAGCTGTTTGTCTGCAGCCTCTAAGAAGTATAAGGAGAAAACTTTATGAGTTGACCCCTTACAACTTGGCCTCTACCATCTCTCATCATCTTGATTCCTACCCTATGTATGTAGTCACAAAAAACTATTTTCGCAAATTGAAGTGTGGCTGATGGATGACTTTTGTCTTCATTGTCTGTGTGTCTCTCTTCATTTACAGATCACATTCACCTGCCCTCTGCCTGCCTGACTGCATATCTGACGTGAGAATTTTTTTATTCAGGGGATGTTCTCACTTTCCCTCTTGGGCAGAATTAGGCAGTTATTAGTGTCATTGTATCTTCATTCTATTCAAAACTCCTACAGAGCATATTTTATCTTTCTTCTCTGGCTTACTTCCATTTTAAATTTAGGGCTTCTAAAGCCTTAAAAGTTCTTTTCTCATTTCTACGTGAACAACTTAGAAAAATGAGTAAGAAAATGATACACTTACCAACATTTCTCAGGATGTAAACCCATCAAAACAAAGATTGTTTTGAAAAAATAGTGGCAATTATACTAATAATAACTATGTGGGAAACTTTGATCAATGTTTGTACAATTAAAGATTTTATCTGAAACTGAGAACAAATGGACAATAAGATGACTCTATATATTTCCAAAGTTATTTTGCACCAGCATCTGCCAGGTCTGCCTAAAAGTTATTTGGTTCCCTATGTAAATCTACTTTTGATTGGCATACTATTTACTATTTATTAGAATCAGGACTCTGCAAAATTATATGTTCTGAGATGGATTTTTCCAGTAGACAAGAAAATTATTTGCCCAGTGGAAAGGATAACTGGAAAGGATTTGCAGTAACCTCGCTCCTGCAGTTTTTCTTTGATTTCCTGACCTTATTCAGTTTCTTTATCTTTGAAAGAGCTTAACCATTTGCTATTTTCCCTTTTAATGAAATAAATCATCAGTGTCTCACTATGGTTGTTTATATGGGAGGCATGATTTCATTAAAAATATTTGTTGTGCAATAGACAAAATCAATGTATCTTACCTATTGTTACAAATGAAGAATGAATGCTTAAGGGGTTGATTTAATTTTGTGAAAGTCCATCCTTGGTATGTCATGGTGGCAGGTTGATTGATATTAACTAATCTTGGCTATCATTGGGGATTTTTCAAATGTAGCAAAGTAAGTACCTACGAAGTATATGTTCGTGTGTTGGAAGTTCACATTGTTGAAAAATTGTTTTTTAATAGGATATTGGTACAAACATAATGGTTTCTTTGGACAATTTTCCTTTTTATTAGTTTTTATTTTAAAATATGGCAAGATAGTATATGCACATGTGTGCAAGAAGGTATCAAATCCTTAGAGCTGGAGTTTCGGGCGTTTGCTATCTGATATAAGTGACAGAAATTAATCTTGGGTTCTCTGCAAGAGAAGTACACACTTTTAAATTCTGAGTAATGTTCCCAAACCTCTCATTGTGAATATTTTCAACATTTTAATGAGACCCACCTGTATGCCTTCTTATCCCTGCTTACACTCCCCACTTTCTCCTTCTGTCACCAGGAGTCCTTTAACTTTCATGTTACTCTTTCTTCCAAGTCCCACGTATGAGAAGACACATGCTGTACTTGTCTGTTGAAATCCAGCTCACCTCACTTACCAAGATGATCTTTAGTTCATCTACTTCCTTACAAACAACACAATTGAGTGCTTCTTTACAACTGAGTAAAAACTCCACTGTGTGTGTGTATACATACATACATATATATATATATATGTCACATTTATATATATATATATATATATATATATATATATATATATATATATATATATATAAATGTCACATTTCCTTAGTGTGTTCATGAATGTGTGGGCTAGCTCTATAACTTACTATTGTATGTGATGCCATAATAAAAATGTGTGTGTGTGTGTGTGTGTGTGTGTGTGTGTGCGTGTGTATATTGCAGGACAACTTTCATTCTTTGAGGTAGATGTTTTTGCCAGTTTTTAACCCTGATATATGTTCTGTCACTCTATTGTATTAGAAATGTTTGTTGTAGGATGTCTTTCTGTGTGCTGTGAATATGTGTTTCTCCCATTGGCTAATAAATAAAACTACATTGGCCTATGGCAGAGCAGGATGGAGTCAGGCAGGGAAATCCAAGAGAGATAGTGAAAAGAGAAAGGAGAGTAAGGGAAATGTCATCCCATAGCCCAAGGAGCAACAAGATGCCAGCAGACCTGTATCACGATGGCTACGTGGCAACATATAGATTAATAGAAATGGGTTGAGTTAAGAGCTAGCTAACAAGAAGACTGACCCATAGGCTATACAGTTTGTAAATAATATAAGCCTACCAAACAGCTGCAGGACATGGGTAGGAGAGATTCCTCCCCATCACTGGCCGGGTGGGACTGGAGAAACTTTTGGCTACAGATGTTTTATACCCATGCTTTCTCTGTTTTCCTACAAAATTATAATGATATATCAGCAATTATTCTAACTAGTAGTTTTTGCATGAATGTGTGCTAATAAGAAAGTATGAAGACTTTCCAGCTCTGAGCCAGTGGAGGACAGGGATGGCTCTCCCCAAGACCTCTCGGTTTTGGGGTGGGCACAATCAACCAAGAGTGTCCTCTGGCACAGAGCAGTGAGGTACCATCTAACCAAGTGCCATCCTGGTTTCTAGGTCTGGGCATGTGAGAGAAGAAAAGCAACAGCTCTGCACCATGCTTTGCAGCTTGGCCAGGCAAGACTCAAACAGGCATCACCCATGACTCAACCAAGAGCTTGCCTGACGACAGGAGCCATTGTGGTGAGCAAGTGCAGGATGAGGAAATGGAAGAGAAAGAGAGAGGCAGAATGGTTCATGGGCTGGATCTGAAGTGATGAAGGTGGTCAGGAACAGCCTGAAGTGAATGGCCTGCTAACTACCGGAGAGCACACTTATGTCTTAGCCTAGACTAATACCAAGGGCCAGGTCTTGACTAGAGGTCCTGAACTGGCAGAGGGTGTCTGCGTTGATGTCTGTTGCTCCTGTTGCCACTGAGGGCCCTGCAGAGGCTTGTAGTCTGGGTGGGCACCTGGGGCCACGTTTGTAGCTGAGGGCTCTGCTGCCACAGGGGCCATGCTTATTTGAGTGACCTGTACTGTCACCTGGCGCCATGGTGATATCCTGCCTGTGCAGCTGCTGAATACCATGTCTGAGTCTGTGGTCTGTGTTGACGTCTGTGGCTTATGTTGCTACCAAAGGCCACACAGTTGCCCCGGAGTCTTGGCTTTGCAGCTGCCTACCCAGAACCTGGGCAATGAGTCGGCTCACCTCAACATCCACCAAATCTATGAACAGTTGGAGCAGGTGAGGGAGAAGAACCTATAGATCCAAAACTGCAGGATCTCAAATCCACAGGACAACAACAGGGTATACAAGAGGAGCCCCAGTGAGAGCCCACTATTGATGGTGTAGCAAAAACCAGAGGCCAAAGCCAGACCAATGACTCATGGCAATGAACACTTGCAAGTAAAGATGAGTAGACTAAAGGGTAAACTGTGTGACTCAACAAGCCACAGTACAGCTTTCACGATGAGATTCTTCTCCTTTATTTCTTTAATTTGTTTTGTTGGTTTTTGTTTTTATATTAAATTGTGTTTTGTTTTCTGGGGGAGGTTTAAAGTGCAGAGGATTGGGAGATGAGTGGGATCAGGAGGCATGGTGTGAAATCCACAAGGAATCAATAAAAATTAAAAGAATTTAAAAAAAGAAAATACCGAAGGGAAGTGAGATTAGAGGGGAAGGGAGAAATCTATATTCTATCACTTACAATAATATTGAACGTCTGATTTCTTCCTCTTTCTCATTGTAGGATATTTCTGTGACTATACAGAAGGCAAGCTATTATACTATAAGAAAAATGATTCAAAGGATGGGCTAACAGAGATTCCTAGCCAATTTAATATTTTATTTCTTTGAGAAATGATGTCTTAATGTGACTATCCTTACCATTTGAGAAGGGAAACAAACCAACAATGTGACTTTTTATCTGTCGGCCGAGATTTATACTTACTGAAGTTTTTCTGGGAGGATGAAGGTTAAACAAGGAAATGAGACTAACTTGCTAGTATAATTAATATTAGATAAATGTTGTATGCTTCTATATGTGTAGAAATAGCTTCTCTGTACAAGTGGCCAAAGATAACGCCATTATATTCACATACACTTAATTAGTACCCAGTGCTTAGAAGGTGTTACTGAAACTATCAACCTAATGCCATGCCTTGTGCTTTACAAGACTTTCTAGGCACAATGGGGACTGCATTCTATTTTATCTATAAAGAAATATTGTCAATTACATGGAAACAACTGCATTTGGATGATGATGATGAACTGAGCCTCAGATGTTCTCATTGATTTGCATGTATCCACTACCAAGTTCTGGAAATTTGGTAACATCCTCTGCTAAGAACTTTAATTTGAAGAGAGGCAAACAGGACATAAAGGAGAATAGTCATCACTTTAACAAATTGTCCTGGCAGAAGTGACCAGTGATTCAACATGCAGGAAGCTATAGTAGCATCACATTCTGAATGGCCTCCAACCCAAACTAGGTTCCTTACTGTGCGTAATAGTCACATAGACACATTATTTATGTTGACATCACAAATAGTTTAAATCTCAGTATATGACAACCAATATGAAATTGCAAATTAGGCTGATGAACTTTTAAGAAAAAAATAGAATAATTTGTAGAATGCATGGAAGACAATGTAACACAAATACATTGGAAGAAAAAGTTATAAAGAAATACACCAGAAAAAAATGTAACCAAAATAATAATGCCACAGTAATACTGAAATAAGCATAGCTGAAAGGAGATTTGCTATACACAAGGGAGGATAAATAGAATGCATTGACCACTATCAAAATAATCATGCATAAAGACATAAGTAATATGATATCAAATAAATATAAAAAGAAATACTATTCATATTAAAATAAATTGACAGATATAATGAAAGATTAAACATACACTCTGCAACAGCCTGCTTCAATAGATGGCATTTCTTTTAAATCTGTTCATAATTTAAATTTTATACTTAGCTTGATAGAAGACAGTAGAACAAACTCTTAAACCCTCCTCCATAAAAAATCAGATGTATATGAATTACTGAAAAACAGTATTGATGTAATAACAGCCTATTTGTGGCATAGAAGAGATTCTTGATAGATATTTAAATTTTCCTGTACATTAAAAGTGGCACATGGGGATGTAAAGATGACTTAGTCAGTAAAAGGCTTTCTTTGCAAACATAAGGACATAAGTTTGAACCCATGTAAAAGTTCCAGACATTGTGGTATGACGTTTCATCTCAGTAATGGGCAGGGGGATATTGATGGATACTACCTGAGATTCACTGGCCAGGCAGCCTAGCCTATGAGGTAAACACCAGGCCAATAAGAGATCCTGTCTCAAAAATAATGGTGAATAGTTCCCAAGGAATGGTACTTAAGGTTGTTGTCTGGTTACCATATTCGCACATGTAAACAAAAATGTACACCCCCCTCACATACAGACACACACACACACACACACACACACATACACACACACATATGTACCACATCCACACATGTAAACAAAAATGTACACCCCCCTCACATACACACACACACATATATACATATACACACATATACATATACATATATATACATATACATATATACATATACATATATATATATATATACATGTACAGCACAGTGGTTATATAAACAGTTAGTGAGAACAAGTATATTTATATTTTGGTACGGACAGATTTTTATTAAAAACCACAAAATAAATAGACTGTTACTTTCTAAATTAGACAAATATATATTCTAGATAGATTCAAAATCAAGGCATGGAAAGTAGAGTGAACAGGAAAGCCAAGCATCAAAAACTTTCAGAAAGATTCTGAACATCTGTTTGACCTCAGATATGGAAACATTCATATAGTACCAGACTGAAAGCATGAAGCATGAAGAGAGGATTTGTGAAGTCGATAACCTGATTTTTGAAGATGCATTTGCAATGCTTTAATAAACAAAAAATTTGCATTTAGTACATGGAAGGGAATTAAATGGTAGCAACCAATCCACCAGAAGAGTGCAAGGTATTTAAACAAGAAATTCATGGGAGGAATGAACAATTTAAACTGCCAGCTTTGCTAGCAGAGAAAAACACAGGATGTGAATTTTCAATCTTCAGTTTGACAAATACGTAGATGACTATTTGACTGTTGATGGAAATGTTGAAAACAGTGATTTGTTCCTGGGGAAGGGTCAGACTGTGGAGAAAGCAAGTTATGTTAGCTGACCATTTATGGGGCACGCATCCTATCTCTCAGTGCCTGCCAATGTTACCTTGTGTGACACAAGGGGCTTTGGGGTTGATTAATTAGTGGAGTTTGAGAGCAGGGAGCCTCCCACAGGGAGGGGTGTCTAGAGCAGGATGGGCTCTGTGGTCACTTAGTCTTTCCTAACTCTTCTGGCTTCCACTGATGCATCTCCAACTTCCTGCTTTTTGTGTCTTCACACTCTTGCCTCACCTACACCAAGTGTTTTGTGTGTGTGTGTGTGTGTGTGTGTGTGTGTGTGTGTGTGTTTGAGAGAAATCCAAGAAAATTATTGTCACTTATTGAATTTCTTTAATATATTAAGCTGGGTATTATAAAAAATAAAAGCTTATTGTGCATAATTCTGGAAGCTAGAATGTTCTAGAACAGGACACTGGATTTGTCATCTGAAGAGAGCCTGGCCCTCACACAGATATATCCAGCTTTTTGACTATGCAACCCAGTATTGCCATCTATAAAGTTCATGCTCTAGAACTGTAAAATTGAGTTACAAAAATAAACACAAGTACTTTGTCCAGTTTGTGCTGTGCTGCGTGTATAAAAGTTCTCAGCCATGTGCAGCCATGTGTAGCCTGCAGGCCACAGGTAGGACACAACTATGTTATGACTTCTATGTGCCATCATTGGTGGGAGATGGGGCAATCTCTACAAGGACTTTTTCAAAAGGAGGAAAATCTCATTGAATGAAGTTGTGTGCTCATGGCCTATTAAACTCCTAAATGCTCCAGGTCTTAATGGCTGGAGACGTCTTTCTATATGCTGTGAATGTGTTGCTCTGATTTGGTTGATAAGTAAAATGCTGACTGGCCAGTAGCCAGGCAGGAAGTATAGTATAGGCAGGACAAGCAGAGAGGAGAATTCTGGGAATAGGAAGGCTGAGTCAGGAGTCACCAGCCAGACACAGAGGAAGCAAGATGTGAAGTCAGAACTGAGAAAAGGTACTAAGCCATGTGGCTGAACATAAATAAGAATTATGGGTTAGTTTAAATATAGGCCTGGGTTAATGGCCAAACAGTTTTAAATAATATAAGCTTCTTTGTGTTTACTTGGGTTTGAGTGGCTGCAGAACGGGTGGGACACAGGAAAACTTCAGCTACACTTAATACCAGTAAACTGGGCCTTACATTTTAACACATGCATTTTTCTTTTGAGAGATGTAAATAATACATCACAGCAGGGATGTATATACAGCTGTGTTACCTCATGACTGGGACATAAGAAAATGATAAATGTTTCTATCAGTATTGCTATACAGATAGAAAATTACAGATTTTCAGTGTGACAAAGGAACAAATAGAAACATCTGTTTCTTCATATATCAAAAATGATAGAAGTGGAGGATTAAAATGCTATACAGAGAGTATTCAAATAAATATTTTAGGTTCACATTAGAATAAGTGAAAAGGATAGGGACTTTTGAACATGTCTCACATCCCTTTTTGTTAGTCCCAAGTTAAAAAGAGGATCCAAGCAAGGGATGGGAGACATTTATTAGTCATAAGGTAGCTGCCTACCTTAACACCTCCCATGGTCTTTCTTCTTTTTCTATTCAAAGTAAGGAGATAGTCTATGAATTTGATGTCTGTGTACTTTATCATCTAAACCAAGACATCTTTTAAAATATTTTTATGACTTGAAAATTTCATACATTTATAGAATGTATTTTAGTCATTTTCACTTTTTATCCTCAATTCATCTCTCTCATGCCCTCCCTCTCCCAATAAAACCCTGCATGCAAGCAGGTTTTCTTGCTACTGTCATATCTTATTTTTGTGTGGAGCCTAGTGGATTTAATTAGAGTATCTTTATGAGCATGGATAGAAACTTCTAATGAGTTGCTCAAAAAAACATTTTAAAAGTCAAAGAAGCACTCTTGAAAATTGTAGTGTGAGGTAATTGAAAGAAGTATTTCTCAGATTTGTGTCCACAGGTGGAGGTATGTGTTTTCCAACATAGACCCAAATTATTCTCCACTCATCTTCACAGAAGTTACTGAAGTGCTGGAGGAAAGTGCGCCAGGCACTCTCACAGGACCGCTGTTTTACAATGATTACAGTTGGAAACAAGCCTGGCCCACTTCTACTTCTGACTTCCATTCATTTACTTGAGCTAGAGAAATATCTTGAGACCTGCATGTACACACAGAGGAAAGGATGGAATTCTTGCAGCAAGAGTTCTGCATAGGCTAGTCTACTTAATGACACAATCCTCTTCCTTTCACTTTGCATATTCTTACGTGCCATAGACAAAGAGTTGATTCTGTTCTATATAGCATATGTAGATACATCAGTCACTTAGCTGTCCATGGATACCACCTTCATCTCCAGCAGTCAGCATATGTGTTGAGCTTCCCTAGTGTGTGTGTATATATATATACTAACATTATTATATAACATCATATATATTATGAGTATATTATATCACTATTTATTGTGCTTCTCTTCCATTTTTATGGCTACCAAAACTTTAACTGGTTTCTTTATCCATCTACCCACCCATCCACTTTTGTATTGTATGTCTTTCTTTTTCCCCTCTAAAATGTCAGGGACTATATTTGAAACCATCTTTCATGTTTCTTTTTTTAAAATTCCTACTGGAGGGTAGGCCCTAGCCTTGTGGACTTTCTCACTTACAAAGATGTAGTACATTTCACCTTAGGGAGATATTTTGACAAAGACAATGAAGCTGAGATTTTTAATCTGTCTGACTGAGAGCTCAAGGTCTCAGAATTAGGTCTGTGGTCTGAATCCCTTCCTAAGACAATAACTGATTCTCACTGACATGTTCTTGACTAAAAATATTTAGTTCATAGGAAAACAGTGTCTAACACTGTCTTCTATTCTGAGTGGTAACACAGTCAATTCACATTTTCAGGATATCAAAGATTTCAAAGTTTGAGCTTCTTTTCAGCAGATTTTGACCAGTTTTTAATTTTTCCTGAATAATTATTGAATGTTTTATCCATATGGGCAGTGTTTGGCACTCTGGCATTCACTCTACTTGTATCTCAGTGATAGAGTAACCTATTTTTTTTTAAAATGTCAGTTTGATGGGATAGTAAAGGGTTGGCTAACCCAGTATAGATTGGGGAGGTGAGTGATCAAAACAGCTCTCT
Source organism: Peromyscus eremicus (assembly GCF_949786415.1). NCBI lineage: Eukaryota > Metazoa > Chordata > Mammalia > Rodentia > Cricetidae > Peromyscus > Peromyscus eremicus. The sequence goes on from NC_081419.1 coordinate 71,298,693, forward strand.
CAAGTATTTGCTAACTGTTCCTGTATGAACAGAACACAGGATATATTCCATGGGCCTTGTTCTTGATAGCCCATACCAGAGTGCTATGAAAGCAGCTCACACATAAGTTCTTTATATAATACCTCTTTGTTAGGATGAAATTCTACTTATGAAAATAAGTGTAGATTACTAATCCCAGAGAGATAGCCATAATCTTTGTCGTGGTTATGATTGACTGTGAACATGACAGGATCTAGTATCATCTGTAGCTAGAGTTTTCCTGCCTGGCCCACGGTCAGGGCAAATCTCTCTCACCCGCCAGTCCCACAGCCACTCAGACCCAACCAAGTAAACACAGAAACTTATATTGGTTACAAACTGTATGGCCGTGGCAGGCTTCTTGCTAACTGTTCTTACAGCTAAAATTAATCCATTTCTACTAGTCTGTACCTTGCCACATGGCTCGTGGCTTACCGGGATCTTCACATGCGGCTTGTCATGGTGGCAGCTGGCAGTGTCTCTCTCTCAGCCTTCCACTTCCCAGAATTCTTCTCCTTGTCCCACCTATACTTCCTGCCTAGCCAATGGCCAATCAGTGATTTATTTACTGACCAATCAGCAACGCACTTGACATACAGACCATCCCACAGCAATCATCTAGAAGACAAGGCTATGTCTGTGAGGCAGTTCTAGACAGGATTAATTGGAGTGGGAAGATCCATGCCAACTGTGGGCAGTACCAGGCATGGCTATATCACTGATTTAATGAAAATGAAAGAGACCTGCGCACCAGGACCTTTCCCCTGACTTCAGGTGTAATGTTACCAACTGCTGCAAGCTCCAACAGCTGTGCCTCCTTTCTCTGTTCAATGGTACACTTTAACCATGAGCCAGAAAAAACAAAGACAAACAAAGCACATCATCCTTTAAGTTAGCTTTGTCATAAAACAAGGAACATGGCTAATGAACTACCCAAATACACCCAATTCGTGGATCGCCCTCTGAGAATCAGAACACACTGGAGATGAACAGAAGGTGGAGATGCCTTTGACCTACTTTCTGTTTTTTTCAAGGCCTTGAACTCTAAAGACAACCCACAGCTCAACTTTCCTGTTACAGCTGTGACCTCCTGGCCTAAACTCCGTGGCACTCTTCTAGAGCAAGGTTTCCAGTTAGGGGCTTAAAACTTTTTTATGAGCTCTAAACACAAAACACTGTGGGAAAACATATTTCTCCATCTGCAGTAGCATTCAAAATAGCTGTTGGTTTTCTGATCCCACTACTTTAGTATAATTTTTTTCTCCTGTTATTTATTAAGAGATTTTCTATTCATTTTACATACCAACCACAGATTCCCCTGTCCTCCCTTCTCCTATCTCCCAGCCTTCCCCCCCAACCCATCCCCCTTTCCCACCTCCTCCAAGGCAAAGTCCTTCATGGGGAGTCAGCGGAGCCTGGTACATTCAGTTGAGGCAGGTCCAAACCCCTCCTCCCTGTAACAAGGCTGCACAAAGTGTCTCACCATAGGCACTAGGTTCCAAAAAGCCAGCTTGTGCACAAGGGACAAGTCCTGGACCCACTGCCTGGGGGCCCCCTAAACAGTTCAAGCTTCTCAACTGTCTCATTTATCCAGAGGGCCTAGTCCAATACCATGGGGGCTCCTCAGCTATTGGTCCATAGTTCATGTGTTTCCGGTAGTTTGGCTAGTTGTCTCTGTACTTTTTCCAATCATGGTCTTGATATCTCTTGCTCATAGAATCCCTCCTCCCTCTTGTTGATTGAACTCAAAGGGCTCCGCCTGGGACCCGACCTTGGATCTCTGCATCTGCAGTCACTGGATGAGGGTTCTATGATGACAGTTAGGGTATTCAGTCATCTGATCATCAGAGTATGTCAGCTCAGGCACCTTCTCGACTATTGCCAGTAGTCTATGGTGGAGTCATCTTTGTGGATTCCTGGAGACCTTTCTAGCACTCTGATTCTCCCTATTCCCATGGTGCTTTCATTTATCATGGTATCTCTTTCCCACTCTGGTCCTGATCCAGCTCGAACTTCCCACTCCCCTAAACTCTCATTCCCCTGTCCCTTGTCCTCCATTACCCCCCTTCACCCCCAGTTTGCTCTTTTGTAGGGCAAAGGATATGGTCAATAAGACAAAACGACAGCCTACAAAATGGGAAAAGATCTTCAGCAACCCCACGTCTGACAGAGGCCTGATATCCAGAACATATAAAGAACTTAAGAAACTAGACATCAAAATACCTAGCAGTCCAGCTAAAAAAATGGGCTATAGAGCTAAACAGAGAATTCTCAACAGAAGAATCTCAAATGCCTATAAGACATTTAAGGGATTGCTCAACATCCTTAGTCATCAGGAAAATGCAAATCAAAACGACTCTGAGATACCATCTTATACCTGTCAGAATGGCTAAGATCAAAAACACTGAAGACAGCTTATGTTGGAGAGGAAGTGGAGAATTACTGTTGGTGGGAGTGCAAACTTATACAGCCACTTTGGAAATCAGTATGGTAGTTTCTCAGAAAACTGGGAATCAATCTCTCTCAAGACCCAGCTATACCACCCTTGGGCATATACCCAAGGAATGCTCAATCATACCACAAGGACACATGCTCAACTATGTCCACAGCAGCATTATTTGTTTTTGTTTTTGTTTTGGTTTTTGGTTTTTGGTTTTTCGAGACAGGGTTTCTCTGTGTAGCTTTGTGCCTTTCCTGGGACTCACTTGGTAGCCCAGGCTGGCCTCGAACTCACAGAGATCCGCCTGGCTCTGCCTCCCGAGTGCTGGGATTAAAGGCGTGCGCCACCACTGCCCGGCATAGCAGCATTATTTGTAATAGCCAGAATCTGGAAACAACCTAGATGCTCCTCAACTGAATAATGGATAAAGAAAATGTGGTACATATATACAATGGAGTACTACTCAGCAGAGAAAAACAATGACATCATGAGATTTGCAGGCAAATGGATGGAACTAGAAAATATCATCCTGAGTGAGGTAACCCAGATTCAGAAAGAAAAACATGGTATGTACTAACTCATAAGTGGAAACTAGATGTAAAACAAAGGATAACCAGACTGCAACCCACAGCTCCAGGGAGGCTAACTAATAAGGAAGACCCTAGGAAAGACACAGGGATCGCCCAGTGATGGAGAAATTGATGAGAACTTCATGAACTATCATATAATTTAACACAAAACAAAACAGTACTTTGCCTTCTAAATCATGATGGACATAGACAATCACCTTAACATTCTTGTGTCAAAGTTGTAGTAACTTCTAAACACTTTCCACTTCATCTTACAAATGAGACACTGGAACTCAGTGGATAAGCAGCCAGCTCTATTCTACCAAGCAACTTTGTGTTTACCATCCTGAACTTAGAACCCAGGTCCATTTATGGCTCCATTCCTCTTCTGTCATTCATTTTTTAAAAAAAACATTTTATTATTTTTTGAGATTTGTTTATTCTTCTTTCATATATTAGATCCCAAATGCAGTTTCATCCCCCTTCTCTCCTCCTAGTCCCTCCACCTCACTTCTCCTCTCCCCCAGATCTACTCCTCTTCCATTTCCCTTCAGAAAAGGACAGGCCTCCAATGGGTACCAACCAAACATGGCATATGAAGTTGCAATAAAACTATGCACATCATCTTACATTAAGGCTGGATGAAGCAACCCAGTGGGAAGAAAAAGGACCAAAGGCAGAAAAAAAGAGTCAGAGACAGTCCATGCTCCTACTGTTAGATGTCCCACAAGAAGACCAAGCTATACAACTGTAACGTTCATGCAGTGGGCCTAGGTCAGACCCATACAGGCTTTCTGATTGTCAGTTCAATCTGTGTTAGTCCGTAAGAGCCCTGGTTAGTTGATTCTGTGGGTTTTCTTGTGGTGTTCTTGACCCCTCTGACTTCTACAATCCTTCCTCCTTCCCTTCTGCAGGACATCCCCATCTCTGCCTAATGTTTGGCTATGACACTGCATCTGTTCCCATTGGGTGCTGAATAAAGCCTCTTTGATGACTTATGTTAGGCTAGACTCTGGTCTATGAGTATAGCAAAGTATCATTAGGAATCATTTTATCTTGCCTTTTTTTCCCCTGCTGTGTTTGGTTCTGTCTTAGTTATCTGGGTTATCCAACTCCTAGTTCCTGACCCTCCACAGTGTGTCATGTTTGGGCTGCTTCTCATGGCATGGGTCTCAAGCTGGATCATTCATTGGTTGGCCAATTCCACAAGTTCTACATCACCTTTACTCCAGCACATCTTGCAAGAAGGGCAAATTTTAGGTCTGAGGTTTTCTGGCTAGTTTGATGTCCCAATGCCTCCACTGGAAGCCTTGTCTGGTTAGAGAGGATGGCTGGTTCAGGCTCCATATCCCCCATTACTAGGCATCTTAGCTAGGGTCACCCTTGCAGATACCAGGGTGTTTCCATTGCACTAGGTTTCTATCTCACCTGTGAAATGTTCCCCCAGTATTGAAAGTATTTTGCTCATATCCATTCTTGACTCTTCCTTCTAGATACTCCAAGATATAGTACTCAGTTAAGCACCCCTCTCAACTTCCTGTTTTTTTTCTCTTTCATTTTAATAACCCATTTAGTCCATTTTGTGCTGAGACTATGCTTCTAGATTTGTCATTCACTGGAACATGCCAACCTTCCAAGGGCTGTATCCTTAAAGAAAATTGCCTGCTCTTTCCCTAGAATCCACCAACTGCCTATAGCTCCCCATTCAGGGGTAGGAGCTCATAAGATCCTCCCCATCCATGCTGGAAGGCTGATTGACTTGAATTGTTCAGGTCTTACGCAGTCAACCACAACTATTATGAGTTCATGAGTACAACTGTCCTGTTGTGTTTAGAAGATACTTTTTTTCTCTGGTTCCTTTCTGGTTTCCTGTATTACATAGATGCTCCAAAGTAAACACATATATGTAAAAATTTGGTGCCAAGATCAACATACGAATGAGAACATGACTGTTCCTCTGGGATGTCTGAATTACATCCCATAATAGCCTCACTCTGAATGATTGTTTCCAGCTCCATACATTTATCTGAAAATTTAACTACATTTTTCTTTACAGAATCAAGAGTATGTATTTCTTTAGAATAGTACATAAGAAGCCACATAATAATGTTGCCATTGTTAGATAATTTCAATTATCTTTGAAAGATGTTCAAATACATTCCAGAAAATTTGTAATTCTGTTTTATTCTCATGACTTCTACTTTGTAAACATCATAGCTGATAGCACATCTTCTTCAGTATTTCCATGTGGCTCTTTGGAAAGTGTGAGCTGTTTTCCTTTATTATTTCAGTGAATCTTGTCCAGGCACCAAAGCTTTGGTACAGCTTGTATATAGACACACAGACCGTGATGTTATTGTCTGTGTGTCAGTAAGAGCGGCAACGAGAGAGGAAATTAAAAAGCAACAAGTGATGAAAACAGAGTGATTACATCTTCTCTCAGCATAAACACACCTGAGAATCCCAAAAGGCATTTATTTATGTCCAATAAATATTTGTTTCTGTACAATAGGATCATTTTTCATTGTTGCCAAAGAAGACTTAACCAGATTTTATGAGCACATGAGTTTGATATTTGTTAAGAAAATGAATTAGCAAGCTCTAAAAACTTTCACAAAGTTCTTCTAATTGTCTTCATTTAGGTTCTTCTGGAAGCTAAAGGTAGACTTTGGCAGGCTCCGTCAGAAAATGTGGCCTCTGCATTATTGACTCTCCTCTTTTGTTGTGCTGAAGAGACACCAGATACTTGGCTCTGAGAATGTGATTGGGCACATTTATCTGATCATTGGAGAGATGGCTATTATGGGATGTTAACAGACTCTATTATAGAGAGGCCCTATTCTCTATTTCTCAAAAGTGGATACTCCAAGCTCTTCTGTGCTCTGCCACTTTCTAGACATATAGGGCATCTGGTGCCAGAACTAATGGTCTCAGGAATGCATGGAATTCTACCTCTACTTATAGGCATGACCCTTTGATTCAAGTTCATAAAGCAGAAGCTCACAAGTGTGACATTTGCTATATAAGCAGACACTCAATGCTTATTTACTCTGCTGTGGAAAATTAAAAACAAAACTATATTCAAAACTCTTTCCATGACTGGTTCTATTCAGCAGTCACAGCAAGGCTGAGGTGGGCTTTGGTGTTTCTGTTTTGGAGCTGAAGACATTTAGACTGAGAGAGATTGTGGTATGAGAATAACATCACTGGCCTGGAGTTTGAACTTTCTAATTCTTACACCCATGGTTTTTTTCTGACTGCAGAAAGTAATTGTAGTTAAATTGAGGCTTAGATCAGGCCAATTTCAATGATTTATTATGGAAAATATACACTTAAATGTAGTAAAGAAGAATAGTACTGAAAGTCTTTCTTAGATTTCATGAGAATTTGAAACATAATGTTTGAATGCTCAAATAGAATTTATTTCTTCATGCATAGGGCCAGAAAAGTCAGAGAATTTTCAAAACAAAAAATAAAATGGGAAGGCTTGAGTTCTCTGTGCATATCATCATAGTATAAAAGGTGCAAATAAGTTTTTACTATATTTTCCTGAAGAATAAAAAGTCAGTTACTGGGCAAAGTGAAAGAAAGCATCAAGAAAGAGCAAGAAGAGGACCCCTGGTGATTTCTGTTTTCCACTTCAAATGCTCATCACTCTTCTCCCCACTAACTGGAGCTTTGAGCTCTTCGATCCATATCTTCATTTTCCAAAATACACTGTCTGCGGTAAGAATTTTGAATTGTATTTTAAATGCTGTGAGCAAGCAGCAGTTATTTTAAGCAAAAAATGTGTGTCAATTCTGACAGTTATTCAGAGAATAAAATGCCAGCTAGCTCCAAGAAGAGCCACCTCCTCCTAAGCCACACACAGGGAACTTATTTGTGTTCAGGTGAGTGACGATGACCTCATGACTATGTAGAGACAGATGAGGTGGAAGAGAACTAGTTGGGTTTGGAATAGGTTGAAACAAACAGAAATTTTGAAATGACTTAAACCCTTTAGCTACAGTGATTGTATGAAATATAGTTTATGAGAAGAATGTATTTTGGGGGTAATCAGCAATTTGTTGAAGCTTTTGTTAGATATTTTTGGGCCATTACCAATATACCACCTTTATTAAGAGTGAGTTGAGCACTACAGGTATATATAGAGGTTTTCAAAGCATATTGGACCATTCTATATTGAGTTTTTTCATTCTGCATTATTATGCTTCTTACTTGTTTTATTATACTTTCTTGTTTTTTTGGGGGGGGTAGTTTAGTGTTATCTTTATAGGCAGTCTTTCCTATCTGTATGATCCCCAGAGAGTCTTCTAGCTCCTCTATCTCATAGAGCATTGCTTGTGCTTTTTTAAAACCTCCCTCTCAAGTATGTATCACTTTCGTCACTTCACTTCTATAATTGTGGATTTACCTTCATAGTAGTGCTTTTCACATCGCCATGAGTTTGAAGTGCTTTAGCAGTTGGGTTCCCAGTTTATCATCTAAATTCCCATAAAAACTAACTTCCCTCAGTTCACAAATCATACCCGCTGTACTCATCATTGCATACCAAGTACACAATGAGTAATTATTTAGTATGTGGAAATTTTTACAACATAGAGTTGTTTTTCTCTTTAGTTCTCACTCCTACTTATGATCAGATCCTGAGCAGATCCAGAAAGACAGGCCTTAGCTATGCAAAATTCACTTGCTGGAAGTTGGAAGTAGTCCATTTACTCTGAGCCTGGAATCCTCATAGTTAGTTTGGCAAAGCCATCTCTGTGAAAACCTCCATTTCTCGTTAAGCTAATAATCATCTTCTTTGCCTTGGCTCGCTCATATCCTCTGCATTCTGACTATCAGACAGTGACATAAAAATACAGTTATAACACAATGTGATAATGGCCAATAGTGTTTTCTCTTCAGTATTCTCTTAAAGGATTTCTTTATTAGTTCTTTGGAAATTTTACACAACATGTTTGGTCCTATTTATTACCTCTCCCAACTCCTCCCAGACTCATTCCCTTTCTCTATCCATCCAACTTCATGTTTTCCTTTTCTTTTTGTTTTTTTTCCACCTAGTAAGTCCAATTTTTGTTGCCCACATATTCTTTGATGTGTGGCTTTCCACTACAGTGCGGTTCACTTACTAGAAACATTCTGCCAACGCTGATTCTCCATCTCTCAGCAGCTATCACTTGCCAGCAGTTTCTCAGTTAGAGGAGTGACTTCAGGTCCACCTCCCCTCTTCCTACTGAGATTTAGTCTGCTTTAAGTATACATACTGTCACAATTCTTGTGACTACAAATGTATATGTCTCCTGTTGTGTCCAGAGGACAATGTTTCCTTGTATCAGTCCACCAGTATTCTTTGAGAATTCGAAAGGTCTCCCCTATCTTTAACTAGAGGTGTCAACTGTGCTTTACAGGACAAGCATCATTTTTGATGAGACTATGATATTGAGAAGATAAGTAGATTGAAATAGTCTAATATAGCTCAACATTTGCAGATTCTGTAGGGAAAATATACATTAATTCATTTCAGGCATCTTTTTATAACTCATAGCAGTTTGATTTATTTCAATTCTTTGAATTTCCGTTTCTTAGGTAACATGATGGTAAGAAATATTTGTTTTTCTAGATTTCAGTGGGAATTAAAGTGATAACCATATGTAATATAACACTAGCTGGGGTTAAAGTCCTAAATAGATTGACACATTATGGTCCTAAACAATAGAAAATGATACTGACAAAAGATATATGAGGTATTTTTGTGTGAACAATGTTTTTATACCATCATTACAAGTACATCAGGAGAGAACTTCAGAATCCTTTTCTAACACAGAAAGTGTGTCCAATTGTCTTTGTTCATGTCTCCATGTAGTTCACATTAGAAATAACCTATCCATGAAATAAGATTGAACTATGTGTGAACAAAATATCCATAACTTATTTGTGGGATCTTAAGAAAATACTAAATTTCTGAAATTCAAACTTCTTTCTAAGTTGGCTACAATGATACATAGATCATAGAGTGGTTTACAGAGTTAGATATTATATATAAGCCACTATCAGCACTTAGTATATAGTACATTCTGTGCTCCAGCATATTCCTAGTATATAATAATAATACCAATAGCATGTCAACTAGTTTCAATTTGTTGTGTAATTTAGTGTTGCCAATCTATATTCTTTTCTGTTCAGTGTGAAGTGTGTACATCATAACTGAAGTAGAGACATTTAGTGATCATCCAACTTTTCCCTATTTATTTCTCAGGAATTGTATCACATTTTCACTTGACCTTGGAAATAGAGAAGAGAATGATGTTAAGTCTATTGCTGACTTTAGATTATGCATATACTCTATACGTTTTCATCTATGGGCAAAAGTGTCAAAAGCCCAATAGGCTGCCTTCAAATTCTCTTATTTCCCATAGTGACGGGTCACTGAGGCTCATCTGAGGATGGATTGACAACAGGACAATAGACCCTCTCTCACCCTTGATTATGAGTATAATAGAACTCTAGTTATCCTGTGACAGTCATACGTGAGGAAAAATGAATTCTCAATTTGTTAAACAAATCTTTGTAGATGGAAAGAACAAGAATTCAAAACTAGCCTCAGCTAAATACTAAGTTCTAGACTAGCCTGGATGTGAGAACTTGTTAAAAAAAATCAAGAAATTTTGGAGTGTTTATCATATTTAACTAATAGGGCTAATTGTCACAAAGCAAACATTTATATTCATTTATTCCCTTAGACGGCTTTTATGGATAATTATTCCCTAGTCACTAACAAAGATGTAGTCAATTCACTTTAAAGCAGTGATATAATATTTCTTGCTGTATGAACTCAGAAGTCAGTGAGAGGCAAGGCAGTTTTAATATTGATAAAGAATTCATCTGTTAGGAACCGTTTTTAACAGAGAAAATTGAGTTCTGATTTTGTTGCTCTTATCCAGAATCAATCTCTGGTGCATGAGGTGCTTTTTGGAGCCTACTACCTATGATGGGACACCTCATGCAGCCTTGAGGCAGGGGAAGGGCATGGACTTGCCTCTACTGGATGTGCCTCCCCATGGGAGGCCTTGCCTTCTTGTGGGTGGGAATGGGGGGTGAGTTAAGAGGGGGAGGCTGGGGAAGGGAGAGAGGAGGGAAGAGGGGGATTTTTGATTTGTGTGTAAAATGAATGAAAAAATTTTTAATTAAACAAAAGAAAATACTATATACCAAAATAAAATTACCATTGTATTTTATTTGAAGCCTGATTATTAGTGTAGAAACCTAATAAACCAAAATTTAATAATCCTTTGTGGAGGTTAGTATTGAGATCGTCTTTTTTGTTTTTTTTTTTTAATTTTTAGCAATCCCCAAACAGGCCCTTAGTTTTTTTCTAGGTACCTCAAATATTGATACAAAGATTAGCTTTATTTTTTATTTAAAATTTTTTATTAATTGATTTTTCTATTCATTTTACATACCAACCACAGATTCCTCTGTCCTCCCTTCTTCAGGCCCTCCCAGCCTTCCCCCCGCAGCCCCTGCCCCATTCTCACCTCCTCCAAGGCAAGGTCTCCCATAGGGAGTCGCAGAGCCTGGTAAATTCAACTGAGGCAGATTCAAGCCCCTACTTCCAGTGACTGATGGAAGCTGATGTAGAGATCCATGGCTGGGTCCCAGGGGGAGCTCCAGGAGATTGTCTTTTTTTTTTTTTAAGAGGCATTTAAAACAGAATAGGGAGACTGAGATGAGGTGGTCACTTCCATGTAAGACACCCTTATGTCTAGATCCTTACTCTTCTGCTGACTGCCCTTAAAAACATCCTTCATCTGCAAAGCAGTACCTTAATGACTAAAAGACATATAAATTAGTGGTTTACAGCCTGGATCATGGGAGAGAGAATGTAATTCAAATTTTATAGCTTCTGTGTATTATCTATGTGACTCTAGTCACTGTTACTAAGGTTTTTTTTTAAATATTACATTTATTTGTTTTTTTGTTTATTTATCCTTTTGTTTATTTGTGTGTATATGTATGTATGTTTATGGGCATGCAAGTGCATGTGTGTGAAGTTCAAAGGACAACTGTGGAGATTTCATTCTCTATTTCATTTTGTTTTGGCATAGACTCTTATTGTTTTGGTCATAATGTATATTCTGGGGTAGCTGGCCAACAAGCTTCTGGATACTACTCATGGTCTCTGCCTCCTTTTATCCATAAAAGAACTATGATTGCAGGCATGCACCATCATATCTGGCTTTTGTTATGGGTTCCTAGAATAGAATTCAGATCACTAGGCTTCTGTGATAAGTGCTGTTACCCACTTAGCCACCTCAAAGATACCTCATTAAATAGTTTTATGAAGACAATTTATGGAATAAACTGTGGTCTTGATAGGAAAGCTCACATTAACTCTCAGAGTTTACATTACCTGTAATTATATAGAAGGGTATTCTTTTTCCATGCAGCCATACTTGTCAATCAGCAATGACTTTTAAAATTATAAATAAGAATTGCGCTTATTTTGCCTTAGTATAATGAATACTTGAAAGATAGCAGGAACACAGTATATATTAGTGGATGAATGAATAAATGAATGACTAACTAATAATAACTAGTCCCCTGGTATTTGCTGAAGGTAATACCAAGGCGTTGTCTTTCAGAAGCTGTTTCGTATGAAATTACCATTAAGATTGGATTTGACTCTATACATCTTATGGGTTTGTTCTCTTAATTATCACTAGTAGATGTAAGGTGAGAGTAACCCATTTAATTTTACACTGAGTGTATTTATCTAGTTAAAAAAATTAGGCCAAAATTTCAACCACAATATTAAATCCTTTGTAATACCCACATGTTCTTCTACTAGTACCAAATTTGCATAAAATGTGAGAGAAAGTGAGGAGGATGAGAGAAAGTGTAGAGGGGACAATTTGTTTTCCCCTGACTACAACTGTATGGACAGCTGTTAGAGTCAAACAAAGAGAAGTAGTGTTATAAATAGGTGATGATTACATGTAGCTTCATGATATAATTTTTTATTTTAATTTTATTTAATTAATTAATCAGAAAATGGGTCTCCCTATGTAGGCCTGGCTGGCCTGGAACTTACTATGCATACCTGGCTAGCCTCAACTTCGCAGAGACCCACCTGTATTTGACTCCCCGGTTGTGGGATTAAAAGAACACTTTATGTTATTCTTGTTTCTTATATACTATTGCTGAATTAGTTTTAGATAAAGGGGAAAACTTGTCTGAGTTGGCATGGGCATTCAGTCTAGTTTTTCAATCTACCATCATCTTGGAACACTCATACCTTGTGAGAATCATTGTGCTTCTTTGATTTTGTAGGACTGCTATGCCCGAGTATCTGTGATGACAAATGATTAAGGATGGGTAAATAATTTAGGATACCTTCCAAAAGATACTTATGGATCCAGAGAAATGGCTCAATAGGTAAAAGCATTTGCCATGTAAGTATGACAACCAAGTCTGATCTACGGAGTGGAACATATAAGCCTGCATTCACACACTCAAAAAAAAAAAAACATGCACTTTATCATGCAACCATACAGAATAATACTATGTAATATCACTTTTTATATTGAAAAAAAAACCCCATGTTTTCTTATCAGGTAAGTGAATGGCACCAACTCAACTGACCTTGGTTGCTGTGCCTGTTAGTTTTAATTCTTGCTAGTGTTGACAAAATACCCAACAGAGACAGATTAAGGGAGGAAAAGTATATTTCAGTCCATCATGTTGGGGAAAGTCCAGTGATGAAATAGGCTCAGTTCCTGACAGTAGTCTGTTGCGGGTGTTTCACATGTAAATATATGTGTGTTCCACATTCATATGCTAACATTTCAGATCAACAGGATGACAACTGACAGTAGTTCAATATATCACTGCTATTGTCAGCTTATTATAAATTAAATGGATCAATGCTTTGATTAAAGACTGGAGGTGCGATCCAGTTATGGTGGCCAATGTGTTTGTTCCTATTGACATTTTCTTGTAAACCATTGAACCATTTGGTCAGCATGCCAGGCTTCAGGATTTGAGGACAATAATTATAGCTATTCAATTGATAAGAATTCTCTCAACCATCTTCCAGCAAGCCTGTTGAAATATCTGAAAGTGGTGCAATTGGAAATCTCCACCTGAGTGCCTCTGAAAATCATTCTTGGAGTGTGAAACAATTTAGCTTAACATCTATCAGAAATGGCACATTAATGTGGAACCATTTTCCTGGCACTCCTGGAAAAAATTGACAAACTGGTTTTAAGAAGTGATTTCCAGGTCCACAGATGAGTAGCAAGAGTGGTCCTACATCATCTCGTCCCTAACCAATCATCAGAGTAATTAATAGTTTCATTGTAAAACAGATTCTTCAAAACCTTGCCTACTTTTTGATCTATTAAAAGAAAACAGAACTTCTACTTCTCAGGACTACATTTTTGAACAAATAAGCGTTTGCTTTATGTATAAAACTAGGAAATGAAACTGAGAGCCTGTCCTGTTGGTTTGAGTCACATTTCAATAGGATTCTGAGCTCTTTACTTTGTTTCCTATTTGGTGCCAGTAAGAAGGATATTTTTTTCTGAGCTGGATGCTATGTCTTTTTTTTTTTTTACTTTTTTATTAAGAATTTTTTTATTCATTGTACATACCAATCACAGATCCCCCTCTCTTCCTTCCTCCTGTGCTCCCTCTAGCCTTCACTACTAACCAACCCCCATTCCCTCCTCGGAAAAGGTAAGGCCTCCCGTTAGGAGTCAGCAGAGCCTGGTATATTCAGCTGAGGCAAGTCTAAGCCCCTAAACCAAGCTAGTGGGAACTCATGAACTTTAGACCAACAGCTGTGGGGCCTCCATGGGACTGGACTCTGCATAATCAGGACAGTTGTGTAGCTTGATCTGCTTAACGGGGCCCTGGCAGTAGGATCGGAATATATCTCTGGTGCATGAGCTATGTCTTTAAATATATATATATATATATATATATATATATATATATATATATATATATATATATATATATATAGTTTAAGGTATCTCCAGAACAGACAGACTTCCTTTGACCTTTCTGAACTTTTCAAAAATAGGAAGATATTACTTAGCTTCTGGAAGTGTGCATTTCCTTGCAGCAATCTTCCTTCAGTGGATTTTAAGGCAGAGTAGAGATTCCCGGAATAAGTCAGAGTAAACAAGAGTAAATCAAAGTTCAGAAACATCGTAGGGTGCAGAAGGACTGGAAATTTTCATACTGATTTGTACATTTCTGAAAGATAATTAGAACTTTCTATTTTAATTTGGCTCAAATTTGCTGTGAGTTGGCTACAAAACATAAAGTTAAAAGATCTTAAACTAAAAATTTTCAGAGTAGCTGAAATAAAGAATGATAAAATGAAATGCTGATAATTTTTGGATCATCATTAGAGTGATATACATTTAGTGGCACAGCCTTATCTAAATGGAAGAAGTCATAAAGCTATCACAGCTGCTTGACAAAGATCCAGTAGAGGTGAGCCACTTGACGGCCACCACACCACCTTTGCTTTTCATCTACACCTGTTACATACTTGGGGCACTTTTAATATTTGTCCATTTCAGGATATTTGATTGATGGAAAGTTCCGTATGAATCATTTATGCCTTCTCCCAGGAGTACTGCTTCTAAGCTTCCCCAGGAAAGTCCTGAACATACTATGCCCCCTGCATAGTATGGTTTCTAAGACATGTTAAGGAAGACATTCAATGTAACATCATCAATAGTGGTGATAGCTTACTGTATATGCTCTCATGTGATAGAAAACTAAGTTATATCTTTGCATACTATGCCTATCACAACTGTTGCAACTTGAATCTGATGATAAGGAAAAAATTTCAGATTGTGCTTGACTGCATTTCCTAATGGTTAAATACCTTCCTGTTGAGGAGAACAACTTCTGTTGATATGTTCATCCCATGCACAAGTTGTCTCTGCAATTCACTGATTTGAGTGTTCAAATTATTTTGACATTAGCTTTATTCTTAGCTGACTTTTCCTTCCTTAGGCTAAACAAACTACTCATCTATCTGTCTTCTCAGTCAAAGCAACTCAGACTGCTATAAAAGCAACAAATAGTGTTGATTTAGAATTATCTTAGTAATTATTTTAATTGTCTTTAGCATGACTTTTAAAATTGACATGGGAACTCCCAGTATGTAAGTTGCATGAATCAAGAAAAACTTGTATCTTGCTGGGTTTGTTAAGAGCATGTTCTTTGGATAGCTCCCACAATCATTTAATGAATATGAGAAAATTATAAATCTTGTTTGAATATGGGTGATGCCCATCTATTCCAAACTCCCTAGAGCTAAATGTTGCTTATAGTGCCCAGTCACATGATCTGACCTGTTGTCCCTAAGTGGTTAATTATTTATAGTCAAACATTTTCCAGAATTTGTGTGATTTTATTACCAAATACAAAGGTGGTCAAATAGTCTTACTATGTTAATAGATCAAAGGAGAGTGGAACTATGAACATGACTAGTGTATTCCCCACAGTTTTCTCAACACAATATGTTGAAAACTTTCCACGACCTTTTTCAGTCTGTGGGGATCATTCACAACAGATACCCAAGAGGAAATCTTAGACATTAGATTTGCCTCGGGGAGACAATTTTGGAAATTGTAATTTTCCACCCTAAGTATGAAGAGTTTCTCCATGAAAAGAAGCCTTGACAAGGATAATGATAATATTACAACTTAATCTTTAAGACACTCAGCCTGAAGGCCTCTTAAATGGGAACAGATGTCTTATGTATCTTCATATTTTTTTCTTCTAAGATGTAGCCAATTTATATATGGGGCAGAAGGAAAACGCTTGCCTGATGATCTGAGTCTCTATCTAGCAAAAGAAAATCAATGTACTGATGTTTATTGAACTCTTAAGATGCATCAGGCACCTTGGTACTTTGGAAAACTCTATGGGTTTGAGAATATTGCTATCTTTATCCCACTAATCAGAAGACTGTGATTTAAAAAGCCTGAGAGTTTCCTTAAGTGTGTTCCACTTTTTAAAAAAGGTGGCACAAAGGCTAAACAAAATATCAAGCAATCTAGATACCATGGAAAATCAAGGAAAACTACCAAATTATCCATGGATTGATTGTGTTTTATTATTAAATTGGTTTATACTCAGTGTACAAAAGAAAGAGATAGGATTTTGAATACTTCATCCATGGTTACTCTCTTGCTAATTAAGTAATGGTTATATTTCTGAGGATCCATGGAAACTGTCCTTTAGAGTATATCTATTATTTGACCTCTTTCTTTTATTTTACAATTTTTTATTTTATAATTTAATTTAATTTTACATATCAGCCACGGATTCCCTTGTCCTCCCCCCTCCCCACCCCCGCCTTCCCTCCAGCCCACCCCCATTCCCATCTCCTCCAGGGCAAAGACTCCCCTGGGGATTAAGTTCAACCTGGTAGATTCAGTCCAGGCAGGTCCAGTCCCCTCCTCCCAAGCTGAGCGAAGTGTCCTTGCATAAGCCCCAGGTTCCAGACAACCAGCTCATGCACTAAGGAGCACAGGGACAAATAGCCAAACTGATGGAAACATATGAACTATGAACCAATAGCTGAGGAGCCCCCAACTGGATCAGGCCCTCTGGATAAGTGAGACAGATAATTAGCCTGAACTGTTTGGGAGGCACCCAGGCAGTGGGACCGGGACCTGTCCTTATTTGACCTCTTTCTTTTTTTTTTTTTGGTTTTGGTTTTTCGAGACAGGGTTTCTCTGTGTAGCTTTGCGCCTTTCCTGGGACTCACTTGGTAGCCCAGGCTGGCCTCGAACTCACAGAGATTCGCCTGGCTCTGCCTCCCAAGTGCTGGGATTAAAGGCATGCGCCACCACCGCCCGGCTTATTTGACCTCTTTCACTTACAATGTTTCTATTTTATTGTGTGTTGATTTTTGTATAGCATTAAATTGTACAAAATATTTTGCACTTAAATTTCTACTGCAGGCAGTCTTAGAATAATCAGGACATATTACCAGCTTGGATGGAAATAATGTCAAACTTGAAATGGAAACTAATCTTCTTTCACTGATAAAGAAGACTGAGCTTTTAAATGTAAACATTATACAAATTGCAGAGCCCATGTCATACATGCTTCTTTTCCTGAAATAATCTTGTATTTTGGATATCTTTACAAATGTAATGAATTTAAGGAAGATTAAAGGAAGATTAAGCTTCCCCAACACCCTTCCTTGTGACAGTGATCACTTGCACATCAACATCTGGTCTTGCCTTTTTCCTTCTATCAATGAAACTCCCTCATTGTCACAAATGTCTTTAGTCACATGAGAGGTCAGATGACTGCACCATGTAGAGACTGTGTTTCTAGGTTTCTTGAGCACATATCTCAGTCATACCAGTAAGTGAATTACAGGAAAACGTGAGAAGATGAAAGGCCTTTATTACAAGACTGTGTCCTGGAAAGAAGACTATTTTCTTCTTCTCTTCTAGTCTTTGTTCTGAAACTCAGTGTTCTACAAGGGCAGAGTAAATCATGTAAACAAGAAGAAACCACCAAAGTGAACAGTAGAAGAATGGGGGCGGGGGAGAAACTGGAGTCCCACATATCCTGGAAAAGAAGCACTGCCTATCTGCTGTGGATTATTCACTAGATTTTGGATCGAGAGACACATTTTGCCTTCTTTGTATTACTGTATTTGAGGACTTTTTGTATCTGAGGCTAGTATATATTATATCAGGGTTTGCCAAATATATATATTTATTTGGCAATATATGCCATACAAACCATTAATATTGTAGATTGTGTGTGTGTGTGTGTGTGTGTGTGTGTATACACATATGCATATACACATGCACATAAAGGTCAGATAACAAGCTCAGCTCTTGTGCCTGTGATGGCACTCACCTTGCCTTTTGTAATGGTCTTTCACTGACCATGAGAACCCCAAGTAGCCTGGCCAGCCAAGATCTACTTGTCTCACTGGAATTACAAGCACATTCTAAAAACCATGGCTTTTTAATATGGATTCTGGGGATGAAACTCAGATGCATATGCTTGTGATGTCTCCATGCCTTCAGTTTACTGTTGAGATATTGCCCAGCCTGATAAATCAAGAAATATTTTAAGGATTATAAATTATTGTGTGTCATAAACTCTGATTACCTAGCAGATTTTTAGTGTCATTTAATATGGTGTTATAAGCTTAATCATTACTTCATAATAAGAATATTTGAGCCGGGCGGAGGTGGCGCACGCCTTTAATCCCAGCACTCGGGAGGCAGAGCCAGGTGGATCTCTGTGAGTTCGAGGCCAGCCTGGGCTACCAAGTGAGTTCCAGGAGAGGCACAAAGCTACACAGAGAAACCCTGTCTCGAAAAACCAAAAAAAAAAAAAAAAAGAATATTTGGAGTGGCAAGAGAAATGACTCATTTGTTAATTGCTTACTATGTAAGCATGAGGACTTGAATTCAGATCCCCAATACCCAAATAAAAATCTGTGGTGTGGCACTCATATGTAACCCTAGTGCTGAGATGAAGTCAGAGAGGTTGATCTCCAAAGCTTAATGACCAGCCAGTCTATTTAACTGCTGATCTAAACAAACAAACAAACAAACAAAAAACTAAAGCAGAGAGTCCCTGAGAAAGATGCCCAATGTACAACCATTTCCTCTACCTCTATGTACTTGTATATATACAGGCTTCATGCAAAACACAGAGTCAGAGTCACACAGAGACTACGTAAATACAAATTTCTATGGAGAATGTGTTTAGAGACAGGATAACTAAGGCTATTGAAACATTACGATGGGACTTAATTATAATTGGTGTCATATGTAAAATTGAGATTGTTAGATTAAGTATCAAATATACACAAAGGAAGTGCAGAAAAGGCTGCCATCTATAAGCCAAGGAGGCCTTGTGTCAATCAAATGTTCTGAAACCTTGAACTTAGATTGTTTCAGAATTGTAAGACAACAAATTGTTGCTTTAGCTGTTTCGTCTGTGGTACTAAGTAACAGAAGTCCCATAAAGTCAACAAGCCTAGGAAAAGAACTCTGAAGTCTCTTAAAGGCTCATTAAAGGAAAAGAAATGCCTTCATAGGAGTCCCATTACCTAAATAACATTTCAGAAATGACAGGTGAAAGCAATACTGTAAGGAAATATAAAGGACACCTTTGTATTAGCATTTATTTTTCCTATGATTTGGGGACAAAGCAGTGCCTAAGGTAGATTGAGTTTATGGATCTGTTATTTTTAATGCTTAGACTCTTATTTAAAACAAACAAAAAGTGAAAATAAGAGATTATGTTGTGGAAGAATAGTCGTCATTAATATTGGATAACAAGGAAGAGTCATTCTGAAAATCAGTTTTTGTGGTGAACTTAATGTCAAAATTATATAACCCGTGCAATTGAAGGGAGGGGCCTGGACCTGAGAGTCTCGGGCAGAACAAAAGAAAGAAATATCACCAATAAATGGACTACAATAAGACTGAACTTGAATAGTTCAACAAACAGAAAAATAGCCTTATTTCTTGAAGTTTGTGAGTAACAAAGGAATTCAATGTAATTAAATATTGAGAGCTTATCACATACAAGGATAAGTAATAGTATAGAGTTTTAGATGTTATTCTAACAGAAAGCAGGTAGTTGGTTCAATCCATTTATCTCTATAGATGATCATTTGGACAGCTGGGCAGGTAACTGATAAAGTGCCGAAGAATTGAGGCAGGGATATGATGAAGAGGTGATAGCTGAAATGTTCCCTACTAATCCACCTATATTTCAGAATTCAGCTAAACATCAGCCTCGGCATGATCCCTTCATTTGATGTCAATACATATCTGCAGGCCTCTGATTTCTTTCAGAGTGTTTTCATTCATTTAATGTGGTACCTGCTGCATTGACATTATGTTTTTCTGTCATGGATGAGCCTCTTCCAAAAATGTAGGGACATTCATCAAGTTAGGGACTTGATCTTATTAATCCACATAATCTTCAGACCCATTGTAGGCACTGGCATCTAGCATGGTACATATTTGGTAAGTTATTAGCCATGAGAATTTGAGGTTTATGTTATGGGTCAATCACTGCCTTCCTTTCTATACTAGTCATGAAAGTACTTCTGTCAGACCACCAGGGCACATGCTCCCCTCTCACCAATGTGGAAGTGATTGTAAGGAAATTATGATCGCAGAAAGTCTGGTAGAAATGTTTTGAAACTGCGCTGACTGGGTTTGAGCCTACAGAGCTAAGGCAAATCACTTTCAGTCTCTGCGTAGTGGTCTCAGTGTTTCTGAGGAGTGGTTAAGATGGCCAGCATTAGCACATGATGTAGTCTAGCAATCTTTTTTTTAAAAAAATGTTTTTGTATATGGGTGACTTGTCTGCATTTATTTCTGTGTGCTGTACGCATACCTGGCACCTGCGGAGTCCAGAAGAGTGTATAAGATGCCCTGGGACTAGAGTTACATGTAGTTTTGAGCAGCTAAGTGGGTGCTAGTAATTGGTCCTCTGAAAAGTGACCAATGCTCTTAACTATTGAAGTAATTCTCTATCCTTAGTGTAGCTGGTTTTGAAAGTGACAGCCTTTTTGCTTAAGGCAAGTGTCAAAGGAACCTAATGGCTGCTACTAAAGAAGTCAAGTTGCCTCATGTCCAATGTCTCTGCTTATTTAAAGGAAAATGAACATCAGAACAAGTTCCTTTTACACAAACATGACAGCCAGGCAGACAATTTAGGAATACAGTTACTGCATTGTCTCTTGAGTAGAAGCAGTGAGGCAGTTAAGGCACTCTGATCATAATGGATATAAATGTCTCTAGGGATAAAAACAAAAATGAGAATTTCTAGAGACAGGCCAAAGAGGAGTAGGCTGAGCTAAGTTAGGGGACAATATCATCTGTTTTCCTTGGCTCAGACATCATGGACAAAAGTAGGAGCTGTGATCTTGTGTAAGTATTCATAATTTTGCTTCTGCAAATAGTACCTAGAAGTTTCTCTTGGGATCCATCTTTCTCCCACTCTCATTTTTCAGGTCCATGGCTAGTGTTGATTCCACTTCACTCTCCTGGTTGTACAGTGGGAATAGTTTACCAATTAATTATAATGCTCATTGTTTTTCTGGACTCCAAAATGGAAGATTACAAATACTACATTGTTAATAACTTAGTAACTACCAGATAGAGACTGAAAATAAGTCAATATGAGTAAAGGATACAGAAAGAGTAGGTCTTAGTAAGTTTGTGCCAAAGACTAACAGTCTCTCATATGCATGTTATTTGAACCCAGTAAGAAGCAAGGTCACTCTCCACAGTTTTTTTTTAAAAAAATTGTAATGGAGCAATGTTTGGGAAAAGAATGTGAAAAATGAAGTGAAAAGATAAAGATGAAACTGAAGGAAAATCACAAGGTGTTTCTCTTTGGAACTGAAACGTTATGGTTTGAGGTTAGAACAGCAACAGAGTCGTAAGAGTCCTCTCAGGGTCTAAGTCAGAGAAAAGTAAAAAAGTGCTCTGAAATTTTTCTGTCTTTCCTTTCAATTTTGGGTATTGAATAGGAGTTTCTTCCCAATTGAGATATTCCCTCAAAGAAGGAGGATTGGGGTGAGGAGACCCAGAAAGTAAGGTTACCCTGCTGCAAGAGCTGAAATTTTCAAGATTTATGAGGGATCATCTCCAAGGCTACAGAAACAATAAACTAGTGTTGACTTGTAGATTTTGACCAGCCACGATGTTGAGGAGAGCATCTAGGACCTGTTGAGCTGCCCCTAAGTCATGCAGAAAGTTCCAGAATTGAATCGTTCTATCATGGTCATCCATGTTGGGCTAGGATTTCTAAGTGATACAACTCTTTGAATCATCCTTGATCCTGGAAGCAATCCTGATAAAGGCATTGGTTCACCAAGTGGAATTTGGTGTGATCACCAAAAGATCTATTGTGGTTTCACTGTCTGGGGTAAGTTGATCTGTGTGTTCCTTTTGTCCCTGGGATGGTCTCACACAAAACATCCAGAATCATAGAGGACACTAAAAGAAGGTGAGAAACTCACAAGAAATGTGACAAAAGTTATATGATGGGTGATGTCATTCTGTATGCTGTAAATATGTTGCTCTGATTGGTTGATAAATAAAATGCTGTTTGGCCAGTAGCCAGGCAAGAAGTATAGGCCAGATAAGCAGACAAGGAGAATTCTGGGAAGGCTGAGTGAGGAGATGCCAGCCCACTGATCAGGGAGCAGCATGTAATGACACAGGTAAAGCAACAGAACATGTGGCAACGTGTAGATTAACAGAAGTGAGCTGAGTTTAAGTCAAAGAGCTAATCAGCAGTAAGCCTGAGCTAATGGCCAAGCAGTTATAAATAATATTAAGCTTCTGTGTGATTATTTTATAAGCAGGTCACAGGACTGCAGGGCCAAGGCAGGACTGGAGAAACTTCTAGTTACAGGTATAAGTAGCAGTGTTAAACCTAATCTCATGTATCTTTGCTTATATTTTAGTTATAAAATGCTCTTAGCTGGGCTGTGGCACACGCCTTTAATCCCAGCAGAGCCAGATAAATCTCTATGAGTTCAAGGCCAGCCTGGTCTGCAGAGCAAGATCCAGGAAAGGCATCAAAACCACATGGAGAGACCCTGTCTTGAAAAATAAAATAAAATAAAATAAAATGCTCTTAAATCATTATTCTAGGTTGTAAAGCAATTGGAAATTGCCATTATATATGTTTCAATTAAAAAGACTCTAATGAGCCGGGCGGTGGTGGCGCACGCCTTTAATCCCAGCACTTGGGAGGCAGAGGCAGGCGGATCTTTGTGAGTTCAAGGCCAGACTGGTCTGCAGAGAAAGATCTAGGAAAGGCGCAAAGCTACACAGAGAAACCCTGTCTCGAAAAATCAAAAAAAAAAAAAAAGACTCTAATGAATAAACCCTTAGATAATAACAAATTAGCATAGCCTGTTCTCCACAGAAATCTTTTTTATAGTCTATCTTTCCTGTAGAGGATCCAAGAGATCTTGAATCACCCAGTAATTCAATTATCAGTGAAACTGTATGTACACACTGTTCCTGTTCTTTCTGTAGAGACCAACTGGGAAGGAGACCACAATTTAGTGATTGCTCCAAAGCCATTAGGCAGAAATATTAATAGAATGAGTAGTAGCTGGAATATTTTCATGTCTAGTTTAATGTAGATGGGTAAATATTCACATGGTGGCCATTTCTTTTGACACAGGGCTCAGTGGGAACACTCCTTCAAATTAAACAAGTCCAGTGGGGTGTTTAATGTTGAAAAAAGCTATAGGCATGCTTCTGCAAGAAATCAATGAGTGGCTGTCTTGCCTTAGTTCTCTACATACAGGAAAATCTCTGCATATTCAAAATTAGATTCTATATGACAAGGTTAGAAAATGTGGGACATTACTGTTAAATTTTGCCACCTAGAAGGGGAGTTACAAAGTCAGTCTTGTTCATTTCACAGATGAGGGAACGAAAGCTGGAGAGATGAAAAGACCTGTTAAGTGAGACAGAGGTAGGCAAAGGCAGAGATAGAATTAGAGCCTGAAGTTCCTAAATCTTAGTCTTATGAATTTCATTCTCTATATAATGTGATGTATATGCAAATGAGCTCTAGCTCCAGGGTTTTATTACTGAAATGATAAGCAAGGCGAGCACTTATTCTAAGGCAAAATATGTGTAGCAGATTATGGTACACTCTGACTCTTAATCATTGATTTCTCTCTGGAAATTAAAGTATATTCTATTGATAAATATACATACTTCTCCACACATATTTTTATATATATATATATATATATATATATATATATATATATATATATATATTATATTCTCACAGAATGTCAGTCAAAACACATTTTATTCCTGGTGCTAACAATTGAACTCAGGGCTCAGTGCATACTATGCACATGCCCTACATCTGAACTCCTTGCTCAACCCTTCATAAGGACATTATAACCATCAAAAGGATGGAATGGCAGCAGACCCACTGTTAGTCAGATTACTGTCCAGGTGAACTGACCACACTTTCCTTTGTTGTCTGGAGATGTTGGCAGGTGGAGAGTTATCAAGACTGACACTGACGAATTCTGTTTATCATTTACTTATGTGGTTAGGGAGGCTAGACTTTGAATTTTATGACAAACACTTGGAAACTTCTTCCTACAGAGTTAATAAAGAGACATTGATTTTTTTCCCTTGATAATGAACTACAAACTGTCTTGGGTAACACAGTTGAGAAACTGGCAGTATTTTGGGCTGCCTGTCTTTAAGAACTTGCAAAATGGCTCTATTTAGTCATTCCACCCCATCTCCCTTATCCCAAAACTATAACAGGCAGGATTTGGATGCATTTTCCATTTTTAGTGATTTGTTCCCTAATGATGAACTATCAACACTGGACCAGCAGGTCAAATTTCATTTACTCTGTAATGAGGCTTTGGGGACAGTTTTTTTGCTACTGATCCTACACTGCTTCAATAGTGGCCACCGTGGCTTATGAATGTGACCATTCTGTAACTCTCAGAAAAAGTTGCTGATTATGGGAAGCATCAATGTCATTGCTATTTCCTTGAACTGGAGTCATTTTAGTCTTGTACCTCAATCCCCAAAGGAAGTTCACAAACCATAAATAAATGTAGTAATTGCCCAAACCACAATGACACTAGCAAGTCTTTGATATATTTCTAAACAGTCATATGCTTCTCTTAGGATCAAAACACTTCAGAGTGACATAAAGCCTTAGAGGTCATTTTCTCCTGCTCTGTATCTCACCCTCTAGTTATATTGTAACTGCAATATCAAAGGTCACTCTGTCTTTTGATATTTAAAGAAAATTGGTTTGAACTGACTTATTTGCACCCTGTGAAAGTACAGTCATATCAAAATGTTTGAAAACTTTCCGTGTATTTACATATTCCCCTGTCAGGCCTTCTCACTGAGAATCCTAATTCCAATTTTACTTTTCTGTCAAGCATGTAGCAAAGATAGAGAGGGTGTCTGAGCTTTCCCTTGAATTAGTACATATGCTGCTTGAGAAGGCTATTCATGGATATACGAGTGTTTATAAGACCATTTAAAATGGAAAGCAAAAGTTGTCCTAAGTTTAAAATTCTTTTTGCTATTCCTACAAGGGACAATTTTTCCTTGAGTTTCAATGACAAAATCTAATGTACCAAAAATGCTTTGAATTCTGTTGTACTCGCACAAAATTCTTCAGTATTTTTCAATGTGATTAAATAACTTCTTACCCATTTCCAAAAGCACGTTGAAGCAAGGATTCCTGTGAATGAATAAGCACACGCTGGAGGAGAGGAAGTTCTTTCTCCTGGAACAACTCTGCTAGGAATGGATCCCCTTCTCTGTTTCTCTTTTTTGTTTTATCTTGTGTTTTACCCTCTTCTCCATTCCCTCATTACTCCCTTTCTTCTTTTTATGATTCTCTCTCTTCTTTCTTTTCATTTTTAACTTTCATCTTTTCAGAGAGGAAGGCCAGAAGGATAGTCTCTCATCTGTGCCACTCAAATGTGTGCTCAGTATTACTCTTTAGATGACACAATGGATAGGAGTGATTTTTTTAAATACCATTCCAGCCCTTGCTCATACATATTTTTAGTTATGTTTTTAGCTGCCCAACATCAACTGACACTTAATTAGACTGTGCTTAATGGCTCATTCCACAGAAAGAAATTCACAACTGGTATTGCAAGCCAGGAAAATACTCATGGTTTAGGTCATAGACTTCAGTGGAGAGGCCACTCTTAAGTTTGCTAAACAGTTGTGGATGTGCTAACCAAATTGCCTTCAAACATATGTGTTTATTTCCACGGTGTAGCATAGCAGCAGCCCAATACTCCACTACTTATGGAAGAAGAAAAAAACAAACACCGACATGTACCTTTAAGAAATAGGACACAGAAAAAATATAAGAGGGTGGAGTGTTGTGTAGCTATTCCCTCTAAATTGAAACATTTCCCTCAAACGAGGTTCCTTAAGACTCAGGAAATTGCTAAAACTTGAAAAATTTATGAAGCATCCCGAAGGTTACACAAGCAGTAGCAGCTACCTGAGAGACAAGACAGTCAGGCAGGGAGCTCAGGCATGAACTTGCTATATTGTGGCTCAAGCCTGGGTGGATGTTCCAGTGATAGAACTGCCTGTGAGACATCCATGTTCTTATGAGTAACTATTCACCAACATTCCTGTATGCCAAACAAATCAGCTCACTGCTTCACCAAACTAGACGTGGGGGAATTGATTTGTTCTGTGGTTCGTGCCCTAACTATGTTAAATAGATGGTTAGTTCACATTTTCCTGGAAATAGAAAGCATTTGGAGATATGTTTCAGTAATACCTTCTGTGAGTTTCTTTTATATATATATATATATATATATATATATATATATATATATATATATATATAATTTATGTTTTTGGTAAATAAATACACATACTGTGGAATTGCTGAAATAAGTCACTGATCTCCTCAGCAACTCAAATAATGATTAAAAAATGAAGCATTATACTCTTTAGCCTGCATATTCTGTTTTCCTTACACTCCTGTGTCTAGTTGCCACTATTCCTGTGTCTGCTTCTATGAGTTATTTTGTTTTAGATAATACCTATAAATTAGAACATATAGATTCTGTGCCTGACTTGCGTTATATAGCAAATAGCTTCCAGTTCATTCATGCTGGTAAAAACAAACAAACAAACAAACAAACAAACAAAAACTTTTTTAAGGTTTGAATAATATTCTCTTATGAATATGACATATTTTCTATATCCATTCATCCACTGATGGTCTCTTGAATAACTGGCAATAAAGTTGGGATTACAGATGTCTCTTCAACATACTGTGATAGCTTTCTTTAGATATGTACTTATTATTAGAATTGCTGTTTTCTAATGATATCTTTGTTTTTAGATTTTGTTGAATCTTTATGTTGCTTCCCATAAAAGATATCAATATATAAGCCTATCAACAGTGTGTAAACAGTCCCACATTGTCACTTATATTTATCTTTCATGTGTTTAATAATATCCTTTCTGACAGGTGTGAGCTGGTAACTCACTATGAACTTAATTTGCATCCCCCTAATAATATATTGTATTATATATATATATATATATATATATATATATATATATATATATAAAATCAAATACATATGATTCTGGTGTTTATTTAATGTTTGTTTCTACACCATCTATCTCTTTTTCAGAGGCTGTAATTATGTGCAAATTTAATTACTTAGACTTTTTCTACATTTATACACAGATCTGTTATATTTTATTTCTGATTATCTTCATTTTGTGGATGCTAGGCAAATATTGTACCTGGCTGCATATCTAGCCCTCCCAAATATTTTGTGCCATATAAAGAAGTTCTGACCTTTAGACTTTTGACATGTTGCTTTATTAGGCTGTGGCTGTTTTGAGACACATGCAGGCAGTGAGCTACTGGTTAGACATACCTGGGAGATATAACTTCTGAGAGAAAACTTGTCATTTGTTTGGGGATGCTACAAAACTGTGACCATTCATTTCAACAGTTTTCTTTTCAATTTACAAATGTGGCCTTTCACTGGAATCATTGGCTTTCTTACATCTATTATATGTTAAGGCATACTTTTTTTCCTGACTATACAGAACCCCAAATAATCCAGCCTTTCTTCCTTGTTCTGGAAGACTTTTTTCTCTTAGTTTTAAGTGAGAATATAAACTTTGATCTACACTAAATTTTTGCATAGTCCTGCTGTTTTCTCATTTTAATGATTCTTTTGTGTCCCCTGACTGTGATAATAAATCTTTAAACCAAAGAATTTGATGATTGTCAAATGTCACATGATATCAGAAAAGCTTAATTTTAGCACTCATGTATGAATAACTCTGTGTCTTCTAGTCTATTTGATTTGTATAACTTCATAATGCATTTTATTGTTTGTGCTTAGTATTTCTTAACATTTGCAATAAGACAGTTTTAGGAAACCTGAAAAAGAAGTGCATAGGTGAAATCATGTTTTGACAGCTTTCTAAATCCTGCCCTTAGGGATTTTCCAATGGGATCCTTTCTACTGTCAATTTTAAAGGATATTAACTATAGTTAAGTAATTATTAAATGTAAGATCAATAACAAATAAGCAATTAAACTCAGTATTCTTTGGTGAAATGACTATTGAAATTAAGATGACAGCACAGAATAGTTGTCAACTAATAAAAAGAAAAATATAATTTACACAACAGGAGATGTCATGTTTTGGGGTGTGAAAGCAAACTGAATTTATTCAAAGTACAATTTACCATTTGCTAGCAAGTACTAGTAGTGGCTTTATAAATCAATGCAGACAAAATAAAGAAAAATGAAAAGTGTAAAATAATTTAATGCCTCCACACAAAAACTAAGCAAAGGCAATTATTTTATAAATACATTCATGGTAATCTTCTGAGGAGATGTTAAATATGCTTTCTTGTTAGACTTTGGAATGTAGAATGTTATCACTTAATATTTACTTCTATGACTTCAATATACTCTGGTTGATTTTTTTTTTTAAGTCTGAATATCGTGTGTCTCAGATTGACCTTGTACTCACTATTCCCCTTGGAATGACTTTGAACTTGTGGTGCTCCTCTATCCACCTCCTGAGTTCTAGGGTTACATGTGTCCTCTCCCTGCTATTTAGAATGCTTTTAACTAGTTCTAATTGGGTTTTCATATCTAAGTACAATTTGGTAAAATAATAGCCATTGTTATCACTATTTTCTAAATCATAGATAGAGACAGCTGTTATCATAAGCTTTTGGGTTTAATTCTATGTAATATATTTTGTATTAGTTTGATATCATACCAGAAACACATAGAATTGACCAGAGCTATTTGTTTTTATTCCTTACTTCCCTTTAGTGTTTTGTGATATTACAAAACAGGAATCAACTGATTAGGAGTTAGAGTTTGGTAGTGGATGTTTGGACAGATGCCAGTGAGTACTTGTGAGATGAAACAAGTAGGGATGGCCTTGCATCCATGTGGTATTTCATTCAGAAAGAGTCACAAATATTCATGTGAAAATAGATTACAATGTGTGTCTATAAGTAGAGAAAGGATCCTGGCATTTGTCTTGTAATGTTGTATGGGGTGCTGTGAACATGGCAAGCTCTTTATGACAGAATTTCCCCCACAGCACTCTTTAGAACACATATTTAAGGAAAGGTTACATAAGGTTCTGTTTTCCTCCACTGGTTTGAATGTCAATAACATTGATATTACCTCATTGTAGTATAATCAAGACTATGTTGTGATCCACGACAAGTCATCACTCAGTGAAAAAGACAACCTCAAGTAGGAAAAACTGGGAAAGACCGACAGATTCATCAGTTAATTCTGTCTATGATGTAATTATTTTCATTACTTCTGGGTTAGAAACAAGTTGTCTTCTGAAAATGAAATGATATATAATGATATATATATATATATCACATGCCATGGCAAAAACTGAGAAAAGGGAAATCCAGTTAAGCATTGTTAGCATAAAGGGAATGCAGAAAATAGCCTGGCTTGAGAATACAACAGACGAGTCTGCTGTGGTGTTGGTGCACATCTGCTTTGTAGGATCTGAGTTTTTTTCTTTTAATCCTTGATGATGTGCCCATTTCTCCTGCAAGTTTTATAAAAGCCAAACTAAATATGTCTTTTAAAATTTTTCACACACTTGTTCATCTGAAAAATGACAATTAAAATGTTCGAAGCGATTCTGTGCCAAGCATTTAGGTATTATTTCTTAATGTTTTTTCATTAAATATATGTGTATGTATATTTACAGAACATTACCATCTTCCCAGAATACTCCCTGTGCTCTTGCACAGTAGTTATTGTCCCAGGAGATTGCATCTAATACCGTGAGTTTCCTGTTTATGAACTTCATATAAACGGAGTCAGCTAGAAGTTGCATTTTGCTTTATTCTAATTAATTTCATTCAATGGAATATTATGCTTTAATTAATTCACACTTGTTGTTTCAGGATATTTCTTATACAGATTTCTGCTAATCAGGTCTTGGTGACAAAGAGAGCTGTCAGTCATTTGTTCACTTATTCATTCTCTATGAAATTAGTAGAAGACAAAGCAAAGACTTATATTCACACCATCAGGGAGGTTTGTGGCCACAAAGAAGAAAATAGTCATCACATTTAAGAATGTAACATTTTACAAAATATAAATGCTATTAAAATGTCAACAGAGTAAAGTATTTTTGAAAATTAAATAGAACAGCAGGAAGTTAAATGGGGCAAGAACATTGAAAGCAACAAATTTGACAATATGTTAGTGAATGTCTTTATGTTTTAACATAATGGTAGTCATCTATTCATGTTTGGTTTTTCAGTGCCTAATGGACTAAAGGCTTGGTATGACCCATATATCCTCACACTGAGCAGTCATGCATTTAGTGCTGGTCACTCAGTTCAACTGGATATGTGACAGCAACTCCATCTTATGTAATGAAACATTAGAATAAGTAGGTTTGTCCCTATGACACATTTGTTTTATGTTACCCTCAAATATGGATTTTTTCAAATAGAAATAACTTCTTGTCATCCCAGTCCTTCTACTGTGAGATGAATGGAAGAGACAAGAGGATCTCTGGAAATTCGTGGGCTAGCTACCATGTTGTACACTCTACAATTGTTAACAAGTTATGCTGTCTGACACAAGGTGGAAGGTGAGGACTAATACCCAAGAATGTTCATGTCCTCAGACCTAAACACCCACATACACACACACACACACACACACACACACACACACACACACACACACACACACACACAATGACATGAGTACTCACAACAAAGATGTAAGAAAATAAAACATGCCTCTCATTATGGTGCATGGCTTTAATCTCAGCATTCAGAAGGCAAACATACCCAAATCTATGTGAGTTAGAGGACAGCTTTGTCTATGCAGCAAGCTCAATGTCAGCCAAGGACACACAGTAAGACCTTGTCTAGAAACAACAACAAACAAACAGAATATGTATTTGGAAATATTATCCTCAAATATTTGTTTAAGAATAGCCTTCCAAGGTGGTCTCCTCCTTCAGAAATAATAGTTCCCAAAACTGGCTACAGAGGTAATGATCTTTGAAGAAGCTTGACACTATAATTTAACCCGTCAGCACAAATGGGCTTACAGTTAGATCCCTTTTGACCCCAGATGATTAAAAAGGCATGTTGCTCAATAAAACACTGGAACTATGCCCCGACCCCTCTTTGAGTTCATCTTCTATTGTTGTGTATACCACACTAATTGGATTTATGACTGGGATGGAATGATAATGTTTCCTTCCATTCTTACTTCATTCCTTCTTCCCTCCTTCCCTTCTTCCCTCTTTCCCCCTTCCCTCCCTTCCTTCCTATCTCCCTCTCTTCCCTCTTTTCTTTCTTCTCTTGTTTCTTCTTTTATTTCCCTTGCACCTTCTTCCTCTCCTTCCTTGCCTTCATCTCCCTCTCCTTCCCAACCTGGTCCCTATCAGTAAATTTTGTCTGTTAGAGGGGAAGAATCAACCTGTGTCTTAATTTTTAACATTACCAATCTTTTATCTGCAATCCCACGGTGAGTATTCTTTATGTTTCTAGGTTAGTCTTAGGAGAGTTTACTCAGGGGATGAGAATATTGGGAAATGGGAGGTCAAGCTGAAACAGGGGCAGAGTAGGAGGGCAGGGAGGAGGATATCATGATAGATGAGGACATCATGGGAATAGGAAGAGGTAGGGTGCTGGGGAGGCTCTCAGGAATCCACAAGGATGACCCCACCTTGGTCTGCTGGCAGTGGTCCAGAGGGTGCCTGGACTGGTCTACTCTGGGGACCAGTCTAGCGAATAACCTAGCTGTCATCACATCACAGAGCGTTTGTCTGTGTTTGTAGTGACTGATGGAGGCCGATGCAGAGATCCACAGCCAGGCACCAGGCTGAACTCCAGGAATCCAATTGATGAGAGAGGAGGGATTCTGCAGGTGAGGGACATCGAAATCATCATGATGGAAGGATGTGCAGAGATGACGGACCACACTAGTGGAAGCCCATGAACTGTGGACTGGTGGCTGTGGAACCCCCATGGGAATGGACTAGGCCCTATGGATACGGAAGACGGTTGTTTGGCTTGAAGTCTTTGGGGGGCACCCAAGAAGTGGGATCAGGATCTGTCCCTGGTGTATGGGCAGGCTTCTGGGAATCCAGTGCCTGTGGTGTGATGCCTCGTGCAGCCTGATGAATCCCATGATGCAGTGGGAAGGGGCTTAGACCTGCCTAAACTCAGTATGCTGGGCTCTGATGACTCCCCATGGGAGACCATGATTTTGTGGATGTGGGGATGTGGGGTGGCTGAGGAGAGAGGGTTGGGGGTGGGAGGAGGGAGGAAGGGGGATCTGTGGGTGGTATGTGAAGTGAGTAGAAAATTTCTTAATGAAGAAAAATGAAGAAAAAAAAAAGGAGAGTTTAGTAGCTTTGTGCAAATTGGGGAGAATTGAAACATTAGCAACCTGTTAGAGGTATTTATCAGACTCTTAAAGTTCGGTTCACTAACTCTCTTGCAGTACACATCTCTTAGCTGCCAAAAGCCCATTGATTGATTGTCACATCTCCACTCTTTCCCTAAAGATTGTTCTGGAGTGGCTCATGCCAACTCATCCAAGGTGCTTGTGGTCACGTGTCACCCTTCTCTTCTTGTTTCAAAGGAAGTGAGTCTGCAATGCTGTTTGGACTCCAGAAGTCCTCCTAAGAGTGTAATGAATTATATTTTACAGGAACTCCTCCTCCTGTTTTACAAGCCCATCATTCCTGTCATGTCCTCTTATTCTAACCAGTTTCTTTTGAGAAATTTCCCCTAATTAACCAAATGAATGAATACCAACATTGGGCTCTACTTCTAGAGAAATGATGTTAAAATGGATAGGTAATAGAAACTTGTATAAAAAGGAGGAGCAAAGGCATGCAGACCCAAAACCTCATCCAAGCCAGGAGCTGACAAAGATCCAAGATTCTACTTCTAAAAAAAATTTAGCATATTGAATGCAATTATCTAAAAAAGCAGTGGGATTAATCAGATACTTGCAATTCATGAACAAATTAACAAGACTGAATAGACTAAACTAATAACTAGCAGCAAAATAGATATTAATATTAATGAATCTAGCTTGATAAAAATATTGTATGTGTGCTGAACATGTTTGGACATACCTGCAACCATAGCACTGAGAGGATTATAAGAGGATTTGAGAATAGCCTGAGCTACCTAGTGAGACCCTATATCAAAAGAAATCTCACACAAAACCATAAAAACTTGAAAAACTTAAAAGTCCATTTAGAAATTTGAGAATTCATTCAGAAGACAAAAGCCATTTTTAAGTAAGAGAAATTTCTCCTTGCTAGAGAAAAGTGAGACAAGATGTAGGTGAAAAGAGATGCATTACAAACAGTTTTGCAAGGTCAGGAGGGGCCAAAAGGGGCTTTAAACTGTAAGCAAAAGTAGAGGAGTGGGGGAAGTGGGAAGTTGGTTGTCAAATAAAAGCAACATCCTCCATTTTATTGTCAATCATACATGTACCCAATTTCCTCATGTAGGTTGTCATTAAGACAACGATAGAGAGAATATTTGTGGAAGTGAAAATAATTTGAACATTCAGAATAGACATACCTCTAGAATGTTATGGAAGCAATGGTTTAACTCAGGTGTCTATAGACTCCAGACAACAGACAAATCGTGCCCCTTGTTCTTTTATATGAAAAAGTTTAACTGGGACACAGACATACCCATTTGTTAGTATATTGCTTGTGGCTGTTTTCAAGCTACAATTGCAGGGCTTAGTGGGTGCAACAAGGAGCATATGGTTTGCAAAGAACAAAGTGTTGAGCATTTGTATCTTCTTTTTGTATCTTCGCAGAACGGTCCCAGCTGTCCTGTCTCATCTGAATGGAAAGCAAATGACTTAAAACAATCTAAGGTCTCAAGTCAGCATCTTCTTCTGAAACTCCATGGAGCTCCAGTCCTGCTTAAATAACTTGTCTGTCTCTAAGAAGCACTGTGGATTCTTTTACAAGGACTCAGTCCAAAATTTCCCTGAGCAAGGGTGTCAATGCTAAACTGTAAGACATAACAAACAAGGGTTACAAGGACAGGTAATACTTGTCCATAGAAACAGATTACAACCTGGTGGAAATACATACACTATCATCTGAAAGAGATATTTGAAATAAAATGATTTTATCATTACCATTGTTAGTCAATAATCCATTTTCACTCTTTATAGCAAACATAGTAGGATTATATATCTTACAGTAAAATATCCTTTCTTGTATAACAATGTATTAGACAGCTGTAATTCATCAGATTATATTTACAATGATTAAAATTGGAAATTCTAGTAGATGTGTTCAATACATCTTTAAGAAACAGGGGTGATATTTAATAATGAATTTAGCAACTTTTCTTTTAATCTGTCCAAGAGTGCAATTTTACTACACAGTATTCATGCTTGTGAATGTGTCTTGTACTAACAAAAGACCAAACGCATGCTAAGTATATGCCCTAACCCTGAGCTGCCACTCCAGCCCTTTGTTTATTTTTAAAAATATGTTTCTATTCTTTGAGGTTATACTATAATTACAACACTTTCTCTTTCCCTACTGAAAACACTCTAATTATTTGCTCCTTGCCTTACTCTCTTTTCAATTCATTTCCAATATGTGTGCATGTTTATGTATTCCTAAAAGATGAGTACAACCTACTCAGTCATTATAATGTCACTTATATGTAATCAAAGAAATTTCTTTTTGGAACAGATGGTGACTATTAGAAAAAGCCACAACCTATCAAAATGCAGAATTGTGGAGCCCAGTTCAACCGATACATCTGTAAGACACTTTTGTACCCAAAGCCATAAGGGTTTGTCAGATCACTGATTTCTAATTTAATCATCATGCTTTTGTTTCCACGACCTTATATAAGTTTAATTTACTTTTTTCTTGCTAATTTTTAAATATAAGATTAGCTATGTATTCTGAATTTTTCTTTTGCACTCACATGAAGATATAAGGCTGGTCCTGTCTCTGGAAGCATTTATAAATATCCCAGAACTTATGCTATTCTGTAACACTACCACAAAGACAAAAGTATGGTTACTAATTTCATTTTTAGTTTTTAACGGTAAATGTATTGCATAAATTCTGTTATTTTCAAATATTTGAAGATTTCTTTATGTGTCTATTGACTTATATTTCAATTATATTGTGATCAGAAATATTACTGTGAACTTTTATAATGAGATATAGTGAGATATTTTTTGCCAATTGCAATGTATATTGTTGCTATCATTTCAATGTATATATAGATTACATATTCTTTAATGTCATGCTCTATGTATTTTAACTAAATCAAGTTGAGTGATGGCGTTTTCAAATATTCACTCTCACATTTTGGCTGCATAATCTACTTACCAATTAGAGAAATGTTGAAATTCCCAACTATACTGTGGATTTGCTCTTCGTCTTTATGTTCTCTGTGTAATGCTTTGCAGGTTTTCAAGCCTGATTATTTACATATGTCTTTAGGATTACAGCTTTTTCTAGTGAGTCTTTGACATGATGAAATATAGTCATTCTCTAGGAGAGTGTTTTGCGAGTTGACTTCTATGTGAAATTGGGTACATCAATGTCTTTTTTAACTCACTGTGGGGTGGTAGGCGTGTGTCTCACTCTCATTCTTTTCTTTCACTCTGTCTCTCTGTATTTAGATACCTTCCCTAAATAAGATGGATTCGTATCTTCTTAAAAAAATTCAATATTAAATCTCCTGTTATTCATGTTCTGTTTTATTTAATGTGAGTTTTGAAATAACTAGTTTAACATCCAAAATCTTGCAATTAATTTTCAATTATGCTCTTCTATTTGTTTCACTTGTGGTGTGTATTTTTTACAGTGATCGTAGACACTTTTTAACTCTGCTCATTTACATTGTTGAAGCTTTAGTCACCACTGTAGGATTGTTTTTAGAATCACCACAGCCATTCCATGTTTCATATCACAATCTTCCATTGATGTCCTGTGTTTCCAATGTGTTATATACATTTTATCATTCATTTTGTATACACAATTCTGAGACAGGTAAATAAACATTATTTTTCTTTAAAAATTTTATTTGTGTGTGGTATATGTGTATGTGGGGGGTGCATTCCTTTGTGCGTGTATGTGCACAGGTGTGTGATATGGAGGGAAAAGGGTGATCTCTAGTATTTTCCTTACTTTTTGATTTAGGACCTTTCACTGAACTGGAGCTCACCAGTATTTCTAGACTTGCTAACAGCAGCCCCCAGGCTCCTCCTGTCTCTGCCTTCGCAGTGTTACCATATCCAGCTTTCAAATGAATGTAGGTGTTCACGCTGTGCAGCAAGCATTTTACCCAGTGAGCCATCTCCCTATTTTCCCATTTTTCTTTAAACAGTTAGCTGTCTTTTGAAACCCTTGAGAGAAATGAAGAGGTAACTAGGTTCACTTACTTATAAACTTGCAATTTTGAGTTCTCTTAACTCCCTACAGATGTGACTACTGAAAGATCTATCATTCCCTTCTGTTTACAACATGCGTTTCACTCTTTCTTCTTGAGTTCTAAGTTATTGGCATCAAATTCATTCAATATGAGTGTATCTAAAGATGTCTCTTATCTACATCATTTTGAGAAAACATTTTTCACAGGTCATAGTATTAGAAGGCTGGCATTTTCTGTCTTTCAGCAATTTAAAGATGTTATTTCCTTGTTTTCTAGTCTATCTACTTCTGATAAAAAGTGGACAATAATCACTCTTTTATTTTCATGCACACAATGTGTTTGTTATTTACTAATGTTTTTAAGACTTTCTCCTTTACTTCAGACATTCAGAATTTTAATTTAGATACAACTCAAATGTGTGTGTGTGTGTATGTGTATTTGTGTTTTCTATGTATATGTTTATATAATCAAATAATTTGGTGGTTTTTCTAGATTGGTAATTGGACATCAATAAAATATTTTCTCCTTTTTAATTATTTAAATTTATTGACCTCTCTTCAGCCAACAATTTCTTTATTCTGTTGTCTTCAATCTGATTATTATTTCCACTGAGTAATTATTTTATACTATATATTTATCATTTTTAATTTAAAATTATATTTTTCTGGATTACCTATTTGCCTAAGTGTCATGAATGTTTTAAAATATCCTAGTTCATATTTATAATACTATTTGAAATATTTTCCTGTTTTGGATGGTTTTACTTAATATATTTATTTGTACCTTAGACATCTTTTATATTTTAGCTAGTATAAAAATATGAGAATTTATTTTGACACTGGTGGTTATCTCTTTCCTTTTTCAAAAGTAACTTCTATTTTTTAAGTTTATAACATCTCCCGCTTCCTTTTTCTCTCCCCAAAGCATTCCATCTATTTCCCGCCCCCCAGCCACTCTCTGTCAAATTCATAGCCTCTTTTGCTTTCTTTTTATCCTTTCACTGAAAATAGATTTTATTCTTATGTCATGTAATATCTTGATTATGGTTTTCCCTCCTTACACTCCTCACAGTTCCTCCCACTTCTCCTCCCATCCAAATTCACCCTCATCTGGCTCTCATTAGAAAATATACAGGCTTCTAAGGAACTAAAATAAAGATAATTCATATCATACAATGTAACACAACATAATATAATATAATATAATATAATATAATATAATATAATATAATATAATATAATATAGCAAAAAAAACCTAACACATGTAACTAGGGCATAGGAAAAGAGCCTAAGGGGGGAAAAACACAAGAAACAGATATAGATGCAGAGATGCACTCATTTGCAACAGGAATCTCATAAGAACAAGAAACTGGAAGCTAATTTATATACAAGGGACCTTTATAGTAAAAGGAGAGAAAATACATGAAATTAAATAAAATTAAAGGCCTGACATGACATCATGAGACAAGGAACCTCCAAATACTCCATGGAGTTTGTTTTCTGTTGGTCATCTATTGCTGGGCATGTAGCCTATCCTTAAGAAGAATTTGTTTCCCAATTAGATTTTCTTAAAGAAAACTAAATTTTCATTTGCAAGTGGATTATCAACTGGGCGTAGCTTCTGCCTTAGGAATGGGGCATGTGTCCACTTCTTTCAGTTCCAAGACCCAGTCTAGTGTAGACCTGTGCAGGGCCTGGGCATGTTTCCACAGTCTCTGTGAGTTCATATGTATGTATATCAATCCTGTTGATTTAGAGAACCTTGTTTTCTTCGTGTCTTCCATCCACTTTGGCTCTTACATTCTGCAGGGTTCCCTATGCTCAAAGGGAGGGGTTTGATGACGATATTCCATTTATTGTTGTTCTATATGTATATATACACACCCAGCTAAATGTATTTGCTTATTTCTATATCAATACAATATATATATGTGTGTGTGTGTGTGTGTGTGTGTGTGTGTGTGTAAAATTAGTCCTAAACATGTAAACTTAATGTTCTCAATCTGGATAACATCACTTGTGTATGTGTTTTCATGGTTGACCGTTTGGTATTGGATAATCATTCAGTGTATTCTTCCCGGAGGAGAATATTTCCCTCACTCTGTCTATTTTTTCATTCATTGATCACCTAAGTGCAACTTCATTGCTTCCCTCCATTTTCTCCATCATTGTATCATATTTATTCTTTTTACAATCACTTCTTTGTCATTTGAGAATACACTGCCATATATTCACTGCCACTTTGCTTACTATTGGGCATATAATATGCACAAATGTTTGCAATTACATTAAATTTATATTAGAATGTATATATATAATTTCTAAATAAATAATGGTTATACTAGATACATTGTTTTCTCAATAGTTGTTTAAGGCTTTTAGACTCTTCCCTTATATAGACAGAACACCTTTCTTTAGAATTTACATACAAAACTTAGGTAAGTAATTTTGTGATGAGGTTTCTACAAGGCTTTACTCTTTATCAGTCTTCTTTTTTTTTCCTTCAGTATTCCATTGATCTGACCACTTCCTGTGCTCCATAAAAATTGTTCTAGGGAAGACATAAATGTATGAATATGTCCATTCCATGAAAGACAATACAATTTATGAACAATAATAAAACAGTTCTTTTCACAATGCATAAGAATCAATGCCACAACTATCCCTAAAAATCTGTGATGTAAATTTAAGATATCTATCTATATTAATTGAATCCACATTCTCTTAAGACAATATGTAACTATGAGAGAATAAAGAGAGAATAATGTAGAGATGGATTTCACTAGAAGATGATAGTCTAGTAGAATCAATATATTAGCACATTAATTGGCATAGTGTGTTTCAAAATTCTTTCACTTCACAGGTATTTTTAAGTAAGAAAAATGTCCTAGCTTTTTATGAAAGGTGACTTCTTTACAGAAATTAAGATGGCATGCTTAATAGGTTGGCAGTTGCTGAAGTTTATACATCTAATATATTTTAATAAAAAGGTATTTTAGCCAATAGAACTGGTCCTGAATTTCATCTAATGCTTTCACTTGGTAATTATTTAATGCCCTTCAAATTAATTTTAATATTGTGAGCCTTTAAAAAATATTGATCTTGTAAGAATGCCTTGATAATAAACTATATATCTATATATGTCAGTTAATACTCAGTATTCAATGCATTTTATTAATATATTCATAATGTAAACAATAAGCTTGCCATAATGTTATGATATATAGCATAAAAAGAAAATGGTATTTTTTAATTTAAAATCTTATTTTTCTTTCTGTTATTGCACATACATTATTATTCCTACAACACTACTTTGTCGACCTGTTGGCAAATTTTCAATGTATTACTCAGGACAAAGGGAAATCTGTTTTGCTAAGTTTCAGTGGCATGAGAGAATAATGAAGGGCTTATCCACAAGTCATACATTCAGGGCAGAGATTGGTACCTCATTTTTATGAGGTACACTCATTCATTGTGACAGTCAAGTTACAGTCACTAAATAGCTGCTGCCCCATATTTTCATAACAGACACATTATCCTCTTTTCTATCACATCTCTAAAATGCAGCCTCATCACAGAACTGGCAGGAAAAAATACATGACTTCATGGTGGATTGATATGCCCTCAATAATATCTGAAAAAAAAGGAATCAGCATTATATGTTGTTTTCACAGTAAATATTTTACAAGACTAAGAGAAATTTATACTTTGAGGTTGAATAAATCCTATTATGATCTATGGTCACTCAAAATAGATTCAGTTGAAATTTAGAGAAAAACTGAATATCACAATAGATTTTATTTATTTTTAAAATGTATCTGTATTTTAAAGGTTTATCTCTATTTTATATGTTTTGCTCACACACACATACACACACACACACACAAACACACACACACACACACACACACACACACACACACACACACACGTGCATGTGCATGACTGGTGTCCTCAGAGGCCAGAGG
This sequence comes from Peromyscus eremicus, assembly GCF_949786415.1. Taxonomy (NCBI): domain Eukaryota; kingdom Metazoa; phylum Chordata; class Mammalia; order Rodentia; family Cricetidae; genus Peromyscus; species Peromyscus eremicus. Next base: position 71,339,257 of record NC_081419.1, read on the forward strand.
AGGACATGCCAGATCTCCTGGTACTGGAGTTAGAAATGGTTGTAAACTCATGTGTAGGTGCTGCAAATTGAACCCCTTTCTTCTGGAAGAACAGCCAAGGGTCTTAACCACTGAACATCTCTCCAGCCATAACAGACTTTAGTTTTAAATTAACTGAATGCCATCTCCAACATGTTCTTTAAAAAGTTATTGAAAGTAGCACCAAGAAGTGGGCAATTTTCTTTTCTTTGAATCTGAGTAGGCTTATAATCAGTAACACAATGGGAGAGATGCTGTTTGACCCTGATATCTCAGTCATCAAAGATGATGCAAAATTTCCCCTTGACTGATGGATTATCTTCTCAGGAGACTGAACCATGCATGATAGAAGAATCATAACTATGCAGAGGCCATCATGTTATGAGGGACAGACTGCATTAGGATTTTTAGTCCTCAGCCTCAGTAGAGAGAAACAGCACCACTTGTCAGATGAGATGACAACTCTCAAACATGATAGTTGTTGCCAGGAATGTCAGATACTTCTTTGGGTCTTCCCACATGTGCCTCAGATATTGTGTATCAGAGTTAAGACTCCACTTAAAGAAGTTTCAAAATTGCTGACTAATAGACTATAGATGTACAGCACAATGATTGTTAGGATTGTAATCTGTATCACAAGACTAATTAGAATAGGATCTGTAGTAATAGATTAATTTGAGAGTTAGAAGTATTTTCTTGACTTTACATAATATTCCTATCAGTCTTATTTTGGCCAGTTTCTTTTCTTTTCTTTTCTTTTCTTTTGTCCTTTTACACATTACTGTAGGTTACGTTCCACTCTAATGAAGAGGATATTGGTCTTTTGATCAAAGTATACTGCAGTTTTGGGAGTATCTAGGTGCAATTCAGGCTGTATCTGTTTGATGGAATCATCATGAATGCGTACATTTGCACTAATTATAGCTGTGGGAGAGATCAGGAAAACTGAGTACTAGCTTTACAATGTATATCATTCATTTATTCCTGCTCTATTTATTACATTATATCATAAGCGGATGAGTGTAATTCTGCTGTGGGTCCTAAAGAATCCAGCTAGCAAAATGATTGCAAATACCACTGCCATGTGGCAGGAAGAGAATATAGCATGAATATAAGGCAAAGCAATGGACCATGTAGACATCAAGGTCTCAGAAAGCAGCAGGCTTAATCTCTTCATATGCATTAAAAGTCAGTTTACACTGTGTCAAAGATTAATGAGCTAATCATGTGTTCAAAATATTTTAAAAATAATTTTATCCCATGAATATTATCATATTCTTTAGTAAACTAACCAGAGTTTTCTTTAGAGCAAATATGATTATTTAAATCTGTTCATGAGCTGTGGTTCTTGCTCCT